>NC_137637.1:1288409-1488409 GCF_963383615.2 Lipophrys pholis
TAAAATACATACAACCATACATACAAACCAATAAATAAATAGACGCAGAAGAAAACATAGCCTTCTCGGCGTAGATAATTAACTCAGAAACTTCTGCTATCAAAACTCACTGTCAGTGACATTCGGTCCATATTGTTCAAACGCCCTTAATGTCGACGGCACTCCAGTCATTGTTCACGTTCCGTCTCGTGTTTTTTTTAGATTCTGACTCTGTTTTTCTGTTTTTCTGGTTTCCGGCTCCTTGTCTCGCCTCCCCCTGAAGTCTTTGCCCTGTGCCTGTGCGTGTCAGATCGTCTTCACCTGGTGGCTTTGGGAGATATTGGGCGTCGTCTGTGTTCTCTGGTTGTCGGTCCATCGATGTGTTTCTTGTGGATTACGCTAACCTGGCTGTCTGGCTTCTACGTTTTTCTACTTTCATGTAAGTTTTAGTTTTTTCTCCTACAATCTCATCAACTTTGGTTTTCTGGACATTTTGATTCTTTCTTTTTTAATCTAGGAAATAGAGATGAGCTTTTGTTCCACCAACGGTGGTATCTCGTGTGTCGACTCCTCCTGAGCCAAACTTAATGTCAACACACTCATTGGCTGCAGGTCAGAATATCACAGGATATCTCTCCATCGTAGCGCCTGGAAGGGCTTGGATTTGAAATATTAGGCAGCAAGGAAATATTTTATCCCCAAATTTGCGTCGTATGACTGTAGGAAGCTCGATGAGGAGCAAACGACTGGGTGGGAGTATCTCCTGAACTACAGCTATCGTGGAGTGTCTTCACCCTGCAGATGTCGGTATTTATCAGATTTAGTCCAAAAGCATAAAAAACAAAGGTCATTGATGAATGTCGTGAGCAACGTCTGGCCCATCTGGTCTGATCCCAGATGAACCACGGTAGCTGAAAGTGCTTCTGCCATATCTGATAGGAACAGTTCAGTAATTAGCCCATGGGTGTGTGAGCATCACAACTGGAATATGGTGGTGTTTGGGGAATCATGGAGGCAATGTGATCCATTGGGAAATGTTCTGCTGGAAACATTTGGTCCATTTGGATGTTACCTGGACATGTAAGGTACCTACGCATTGTTGCTACGGAAACCGTGGGGTCCCATCAAGCTAGAAGGTCTACAGGAGAGTGAGCAGGTCAGAAAAGATGATCTGCTGCACAAACCCGGAACAGGAACAAGAAAAAAAGAAGATATTCCCTGATTTCAGCTGTCTCATGGAAGATTAGATTGGAAGGTCGGCTGAGGAGTTCATGTGACTCATTCTGCAGCAAAAGGGCCAAATACACCAAGCAGGCAGTTGGTAATGGAGATGTTGCTAGATAATGTGTATTCTAGGGTGAGATCCTCCTCCTGGAGATATTTACAGTATCCTGATACCGTTGCCAATTTTACAGATTTCAAATCTAACATAATGCATTGAATTAAAAGCTTTGTTTTAAATCATATCACTGTTTTTATCTTCCTGTCTGTTTTATTGACGACTTCATTTTTGGCTTTCTGAGAACCTACTAAACATTTGCAGTGACATTTGTTCTGATCTACAAAGCTCTTTGGATTCTGGCTATTGTGAGGCTTTACCAGGGTGTATATATCAAAATGCACCTGTAGACCTACTTGAACAGTAAGAACGGACCCTAACCCAACACTGAATTCTGACTCATCGACATACAGTACGTAAAGATAACTTTAGTTCCACAGCCAAGCTTCCGATTCTTTATTATTGGCTGTATTTTTTACTTTGAAAATCTGAATTACCTCTATATTTCATCAAAGTCTGCTGCTTATTTTACATGTGCATGTTTCATATCAACATGTTAATAACGCATGACCTACTCGTAAGCATTTTCCCTTCTGCTTTCACGCTACTGAAAAATCATCAAGCAAGCAGAACGGGATAATGGAAATTGGAACCTGTCACCTTAAAATATGTGGGCTTAAAGCGCAAACCAGCTATTGCATGTTCTCATTCTGAAGGACATGGAAAAACACACGAAAAAAGCACAATACTGCAAAAAACACCAGAGCCTTGGTTTTGCTTTATTACAAAAGTCCTCAAAGGGGATCCTTCAATTACTTCACAATACCTGACCCAGTCCCGGGCCGCTCCTTCTCAGAAGCGATTGATATTGCCAGAAAAAAACTTTTTTAACAGGCATTATTCCACAGCTTTCTATTAAAAGTCCCCTGAAAGGCCCACAAACGCTGTGTTCAAAGCGTACAGAGACAATCACTGAAAGAAGGTCGTGTTGGCGGGAGGACAGAAAATCCTCCACTTTTTCACACTGGCAAAGGAGAATAAATAGCAGGGTTTTTTCTTTCTTTTTTTTCATCCTCCATGGAATTGAAAGCCAGAGCTAGGGGTTGAGGAAAGAAAAATGAAAGTGAGCGAATTCAGAACTCGTGATTCACAATATTTTCCCAGTCTTCAGGAGAATTTGGATTTTAACGAACTTTACAGTGACGCTCGTTTATACAGAAATGTCAGAAAGATTGATAATTATATATTATAGTGTTATTATGGTGTTTCTACTAGATGCTGAGATGAAGACAACGAGCTGTGAGTCCCTGATTAACTCATCTCTTCTAATTCAACGTTTGAAAGGAGAAATTTGTCTGAAAAGCTGCAGGTCAGGTTCAGCTTTCTGCATCATTCTAAAATGCTTTGCAAGATGGATTAATGTGTTGGTGAAAATCTACCTGACATATCTTTTGTTTTTCCTAAACTCAGACTAACTGTCATTTCAAGTAAACCAGCCACAAAACATATTCATTTTCTAAAAGCATCTGCTTGTATTTGTTCACAAGTATGTTGATAAGAGTCTTAATAAGTGCTCTCTATTCACGAGCTGTTTAAAAGAACTATACTCTTTTATGATAAAGCTCCAAGCTTTTCTGGGTGTCCATTTATTTACAGTTTTCACATATTTCTTGCACAAGTCAAAATCCCTGTTTATATGTGTGAATTTGTGGAAAATGAAATAAAAGAAATTTATTATCACAAGGGGGCTCTCTCAATCTAAAAGAAGCAAGATTGTTGTAATGTGGTTTATAAACGCACTGTATTTAAATGACGTTAACGTTGGATGAAAGTGAATAATAATGAGGAGCCCCACCTAATAAATGTATCACCAGCTGCCACTGCTGTCCACTAGAAGTCCCAGAAGAATATGGACTGGCGCTCTGGAGGAAACACTGTTCTGTTGGTCGCTACTGAGCATGTGCAGGACTGTATTTACTCCGTCAACATGGAGACTGCTTTCAAAAAGTTGCGTTTTTTTCTCCCGTTCCTATGTGGGGTTAGGGTTAGACTGTTTTCAAAAAGTTCCCCCTGGCAAGCCGTTGAGGATGGGAATCGAAAGCCGGCTCTTGCTGAGAACCGGTTCCCAGTCTTTCAATCCCTGGGAATCGTTTGGCAATTTTGCGAATCACATCAGTGGAATGACGTCACCAGTGCAGCCGGCAGGAAACGTGTGGAACCAACGTTCCAAAGTTCTTTGGTTCCATTTTACGATGCTTGCAAAGTGGATATTTCATTAAAGGGAGGAAATATAACCGATATGCAGAAACATCTGCATGCAGCAGCGAGAACTTTGAATGAAATCTGCGTTTTTGATTCGGAGTGAATCTCAACCCAGCAGCAGGGGAACCGTTAGAAGGTCCTCTGCTGGAAATACTGCAGGTTTCATTTCCAAATCAGAATCGATAAAGAACTGAATCGTTAAGCAGAATCGATAATAGAATCAGAATTTGTAAAAATCCTATCAATTATACTGTCAATATAAATAGTTTTTTTTTTATTACTGTGTTAAAATGGAACAAGCGACTGCTGCAGTGAGGATTTTTCTCCCTTTAAGAAATATTTCAGGAGGATTTTTAGAATCATGAGGAGTAAATAAAGACATCTCTTCATGACTACTTCACCTCTCGCAGCTACCAAGGATGACCCGACACCTTCCAGTCACGACAGAGGGGAGAAGCAGGGGTTTTCTGCACTCATTAGATTTCAGCCAGAATCTTTCATCACTCCTCTGAAATCATGACCTCCTTACCCATCGCACGGCCACATCAGCGCTCGCAGAGCCAGAAACAGAAACAGATGAAGAGACGGAGAGAGAGATGGATGGTACTGAGGCTGTTTGATGTAAGGCGATTCAAAGAGGAGTCTTGGAGGGCAGCGCTGAGAAGAAGTGTGAAGTAGGAGAGGCAGAAGGCAGATGAGACGGCATGAGAAGCTGTGAGTGGTGAGACTGAGGGTGTGTGTGTGTGTGTGTGTGTGTGTGTGTGTGTGTGTGTGTGTGTGTGTGTGTGTGTGTGTGTTCTGTTCAATGGCTTGAGACTGACAAATGAGAAACAAACAGGCAGAGAAGATACACACCACTTAGAAAAGGAAGGAGGGACTCAGACATTAACCTCTCAGGCAATGATCCCAGAGATTCTAACTAAGTAATCTGCAGCTGATTTGGTTCCTGCATGAGAGCTACAACAAACTACATTACAATTACCAAGCTGGAAGGGCTTGTGATTGTCTGCAGCCAGCCAGAGTTAACTATAGTGATATTTAAATAGAATGCCATTTATTTATCACCGTTTACTAAGAAGACAGGAAAACACAGAAAACGTGAAATGAAATGGAAAACTCACCAAATGAAATTTCACATATACAGTATGTATCTATGGAGGCAGTTTTCACTGGTGGTTTATCAAAAGTGTATCTGGCTCTATTTTTTTCGGTTTCTGGTGAGACCCTACACCGAGAGAAAGCTGCTGTCAAGGATGGATGGACGATTCGATTCGATTCGATTCAATTCAATTCAATTCAATTCAATTCAATTCAATTCAATTCAATTCAATTCAATTCAGCTTAACTCAGCTAAATTCCATAGTGCCAAATAACACAGTCGTTTCAGCACACTTTTACAAAGAGAAGTTCAACAATTCCACACGAGCAACAAAAGAAGACAGTGGAAAGAAAAGAAACGGATTACGTCATTCCAGTAGCCACGCCCCTCCGTGCCGACCTGTTCACGTGGACGTCATCGCTCTGTGCGCCTCCAAATTTTTCTGACTAGATGGACGGAGACGTGCGGAAAAAAAGGCGAAGCTGAAGAGGAGGAGGACTGAAGACTGGGTTTTAAAGACACAACAAGCATAAAGCTGCACATCCACACTGAAAACACAAGATTTGACTCATAGATGCTGGTTTGCTTCAGTCTTAGACTTCAACAGAGGAAACATTTAATTCTAAACAATAGTTGAATGATCCGGTCCACTCTCCACTGCAGGATGACCTGCTGGTGTCGAACAGAGAAGTCTTCTTCTGCTCTAATTTAATACTGCGGTGGAAGTGTGTTTGTGACGCACTGCCCCCTGTAGTTTGGGAGCGGGAGCCGCGTGGAGTATAAATGCTGCACACTTTCTGTCATGCTGATTCTGCACGTCACACCCGAGCATCAAACATAAAGCAACTTTAAGAGGTGGAGACTTTCTGCAGAACCAGACGGAAATAAAGGACTCAACCAGACTTAAAATGTGTCTTCATCTGGGGGCGTGTTCACATCCCCCGTTTGATCCGGACCAAACTCTTTTCAGGTAAAAACCATTTTGTTGTGAAGACTCCCACCAACTCTGAACCGGAGCGAACAAGAGATCTCTGGTCCTTTAAAATGCTGGGTTTGTTTACAAACGATCTTTCTAGAGGGCGGGGTGAGAGGACGTGATGTGACACAGTGCACAATGCATTCTGGGTAGTAAACAAACTAAGCTAACCGCGTGAATCAAAAGAAGCAGACGCAGAAAGAAAACCTTGGAAAATATGTTTCAAAGTTCAAAAGTTCAAGTTCAAAAAGTTTATTTGTCAGATATGCTGCATGTTGCCATGCAGCACAAATGAAATTGCAGTCCTCCCCATCAGTGCAAAAGTGCAAACAATTTAGGAGTAAGTAAAAGAAAAGAAAATAACAGGAATAGAATACTATACAGTCTATACAATCTATACAATCTATACAATCTATACAACAATGCGAAAACAGATTCAAGTTGGCAGGTTGGCAGTGAGTGTCGTGATTGTGGGAATGGGGGGGAGAGCAGGGAGTGAGTTGAGTCTCCTGACTGCTTGGGGGAAAAAGCTGTCCTTGAGCCTGCTGGTTCGAGCTCGGAGACTCTGCAGTCTCCTCCCGGATGGCAGCAGGCTGAAGAGGCTGTGAGACGGGTGGGTGGGGTCGCCTGCAATCCTGATGGATTTGCGGGTGAGACGGGAGTTGTAGATGTCCAGAAGGGGGGGAAGAGAGACACCAATGATCTTCTCCGCTGCTCTCACGATGCGCTGCAGAGTCTTACGGCAGGACACGGGGCAGGCGCCGTACCACACGGTGATGCAGCTGGACAGAATGCTCTCAATGGTGCCTCTGTAGAAGGGGAGCATAATGGGGGGCGGGGCTCTTGCTCTTCGCAGTTTGCGGAGGAAGTAGAGGCGCTGATTAGATTTCTTATACAGTGATGTGGAGTTGTGAGTCCAGGTCAGGTCTTCAGAGATGTGCACACCCAGGAACTTGGTGCTGCTCACCCTCTTCACTGCAGCACCGTGGATGATCAGCGGAGCATGCTGGGTGTGCGTTCTCCTGAAGTCCACAACAATCTCCTTTGTCTTTTCCACATTCAGATGGAGATTGTTGTCCTTACACCACAAGACCAGCCTGCTGACCTCACTCCTGTAGCTTGTCTCGTCGTTGTTATTGATGAGACCCACCACAGTCGTGTCGTCAGCAAACTTTACGAAGAGGTTGGAGCTGGAAGATGGGGTGCAGTCATGGGTCAGCAGCGTGAAAAGGAGGGGGCTCAGCACACATCCTTGGGGGGCCCCCGTGTTCATCATGATGGTGCTGGAGGTGTTTCTGCCGACCCGAACTGTCTGTGGTCTCCCCGTCAGGAAGTCCAGCAGCCAGTTGCACAGGGCGGTGTTAAGGCCCAGGTGGTCCAGTTTGTGGATGAGCTGCTGTGGGATGATGGTGTTGAATGCTGAGCTGAAGTCGATGAACAGCATTCTGACGTGGGAGTCCTTGGTCTCCAGGTGGGTGAGGGCTGAGTGGAGGGCGGTGGAGATGGCGTCGTCGGTTGATCTGTTGGGCCGATAAGCAAACTGGTAGGGGTCCAGGGTGGAGGGGAGGGCGGACTTGATGTGCTGCATGACCAGCCGCTCGAAGCACTTCATGATGATGGGGGTGAGTGCGACCGGGCGGTAGTCATTGTAGCAAGATGGAGGTGACTTCTTCGGGACCGGGATGATGGTGGTGGCTTTGAGGCATGTGGGGACAACAGCTTGGCTCAGTGAGGTGTTAAAGATGTCGGTGAAGACTTCTGTGAGCTCCTCAGCACAGTCTCTCAGGACACGACCTGGGATGTTGTCAGGACCTGCCGCTTTCCTTGCATTTGTACTCTTGAGGGATCGCCTCACGCTGTCCCGGGAAAACGTCAGCACCTGGTCGCCAGGAGAAGGTGGCAGCTTCTGTGCTGGGGAGTTGTTGTCTGCCTCAAACCGCGCAAAGAAGTCGTTGAGGTTGTTCAGCAGGGAGGTGGAGCTGTCGCAGGTCTGCGGGGGGGGCTTGTAGTCCGTGATGGTCTGGATCCCCCGCCACAGGTTCCTGGTGTCTCTGCTGTCGGTGAAACGGTCTGCGATCCTCCTGGAGTAGTTCCATGTTTGGGGCAGATGTGGCGTAGCGAGGAGGAAGTATAGAGGAAGTAATGAGGAGGAAGTATAGAGGAGAAAGTAGTGAGGAGGATGTAGTGAGGAAGACTCATTGATATCTGGTCTGAAGACTACATAACATGGTTGTTGGAAGCTACCCATTAGCCACGAGCCAATTAGCCTAGCAACCATGGGCAAAAGGGGCAGGACTTCCTCTTTTGGTCTAGCCCAGGGGTGCTCACACTTTTGCAGCATGCGAGCTACTTATAAAATGATCAAGTCAAAATGATCTACCTACTACAAAAATGCAAAACATATATTTATTTCTTGCTTGTTAGTTTTGCCCTATGGTGCAGTGCGCCCTATGTGTGTGTTGTTGTTGTAAAGCGGACGTAGTAGGGAACACCATGAGAACGTTAAAGGGGGAAGTGTGGGCGTGGATTGTATATAAATGAACGGGTATGTGCGTTATGCAGAACATCGTTGTTTTAACAACCCTGAAAATGGCGAAGAGACACGCTTATGAAGCACAGTTTAACTTTAAACTGAAGGCCATCAGCGGAGGAACATGGAAATCGAGCAGCCGCGAGAGAACTTGGTTCGCAAGTGGAGGAAGCTGGAAAACGAGCTCCGACAGGTGAAGAAGACGCAGCTGAGTTTCCGCGGACATAAGGCGAGGTGGCCCGAGTTGGAGGAAAGACTCGAGCAGTGGATCATCGCACAAAGAACGAGTGGGAGAAGCGTTTCGACGGTCACCATTCGACTAAAAGCAGTAACGCTAGCAGAAGAAATGAAAATTCTCGGAACTCCAACCGCTGGACATCGGTGTGAACCGGCCGTTCAAAGTAAGGCTGCGAGCGGCGTGGGAGCGATGGATGACCGATGGAGACCACAGTTACACTAAGAGTGGAAGGCAGCGCCGGGCGAGTTACGCCACAATTTGCAAATGGATTGTAGATGCTTGGGCTAGCGTGTCTGCTGGCACTGTTGTTCGAACTTTCGCAAAAGCCGGCATCATTTCCAAGGAGCCGCACGGCACGGAAAGTGACTCTGACAGTGAAGAAAATGAACCTGGTATGTTTGATGGAGATTTAGCGCAGCTGTTCAATTCAGAAACAGAGGACGAGGAGTTCGATGGGTTTGATTGATGACGATTACAGGTAAAAAAAATATTAGTACTTTGTAATCAATACTTAAATAAAGCACAACCAAACTCAGTTTTGCTCCCGCTCTATTTTTAAATACGCACACTTGTATGCTTGTGTGTGTGTGTTGTTGTAATGTGGACACCATGAGAACGTTAAAGGGGGGAAGTGTGGGCATGGAACCAGCGCCCTATGAGCGTATGTAATGCGATCTACCAATACTACGATCGACGTATTGAGCACCCCTGGTCTAGACCAACCATTGAGCCGTGTTTCTTCTTCACTTCCTCTCTGGTCAGTGTTTGTTTCAGGCGACAGCGCCCCCAAACCAGCCTCTGGTGTAACTGCGTGAGGTTTTCCAGGAGGTTTGATCCGGTTCTAAAGTGAATGTGAACGCTAATTGAACCAAATGAAGGGGTGAGGATTCTCGGCTCCCCTCCCCATCTCCAAGTGAACCGAGTCCCGGACTCTCTAATGTGAAAGGCCCCTGATAGTTTCATTTGTGGAGACTTGCTTTAGTGAACTCAATGACAGCAAGTCCCCATAACATTAATATGTTAAACATCTAGTCAGTATAATACATTAAAGTGTCTCAAAAAATGTAGATTCATTTTGAAAACAAAAAAAAATCATTGCCTTCACTTCAGCACTTGAATCTTTTAAAGAAGAAAGTTAGTCCACACAGTGTTATTTCTATTAATATTTTTAAGTTTTTACAAACACATATTCACATATCCGCCTACAGACTGAAAAATGTAAAGTCTTGAGGAAGGAAGCCATCGAACGCAATAAACATGCAAGTTGACAAGCAACACGGACGGAGGTGTATCACATGATGGGACCTTTAAGAGAGGACAGGGGCGGAGGGGGGGCGGAGAGGGGGCGGGGACGAGGATCCAATCATTGCTGGATTGATTTTCTACAAAACGGGGAGAAACAATTACAGGCCTGAGAGTCGGGTGTTAAAAGATGTTTAGAGAAACAGCAATGTGCAATCGATCGAGGCTCATTCCCACACACTGGTAAACACTTTGCATTAAAAGGTGCTAAATTGCTCTGGTCCACGCTGGAGTGTTGCCTTGTGGGTAAATAATAATAACGTTGTCGAGAGACGAACATGTCGCCGACGGGCCAATCACAAGTCTAAACGGAGCACTTAAGCGTCAGGATGAGGTACGGTGTGAAAAATGGATAGAGAGAATCTGAAAGCAGAGAATAATCGAAAATGACACAAAGCTTAGAAACACTGAAAAGACAAGAGAGTTTTCCTGTTTTAGGGTTTATCAGGGTGAAAGCAATAATTAATATGTCTCAGGGGTGCTTGGATGTTTCACAGAATTTTTAAACTAATAAATCACTGGTGTATTTAAAACTGGTGACTTTATGGTTTTTACTAAATAAGTAGGCAATCCTGTACTTGTACTTGTCTTTTAAAAAACTGGTATCTGTGTCCTAAATGTTTTTATTTGTATGATGCCATTTGCTCTAAATGTAATGATTTCTTTACAGTGAAAATCACAGAAATAATCTAGAGCCTCTGTGTTTATTGATTATTTAATGTTGTTGCTTTTATATAAAATCTGAGTGAAAAAGCAGTGGCTGGTTTAGTCAGTATCTCTGCATTGACTATAGGGGGCAGTGCTGAGCATACATGTTCATGCTTCTTATATTGTTGCTTTTCTTTTTACACAGAAACCAAATGTATTCTGGGTTTTCCTTCTGTGTCTGTTGTCAAAATCATCAGTTCAGTCAGTCAGTGTGTCTGAGACGAGTGATATCCTGAAGATAAACACAAACTCTGGTCACATTTATTCTGGAAAATAGGGATGACCACCCCAGTCTGCAAGTCCAATGTTCACGTGATATTCTAAATATTATTTAACACATATAAAGCAACTGCTGGCCACATATGTCTCCAACTACAATGCTTTATTGTGAAAGGATCAGACATCCTATTCCATATTTTTTCTAATATATTGTAATACCAAATATCCAGATTTCAACCAAAATGGAGGACTTGGTGTGAGGCGAGTTGTCTGCAGTGTGAGGACGAGTTTAGAGTTGAACTCTTACAACCAAATGGAGAAATTCTGCTTTACTTTTGAAGACATGTTGAATCTGTACTATTGCTTGTAAATTAGATGCAATTATAATGCAGGACTGTATCGTTTATCCTTCCTTGGATTAGAACTAATTAAACCAGAGGAGTTCTGAGATCGAATCACTTCAATTTTATTTTTAGAGCATCAAATAACAACACAGTCATCTCAAGGTGTTTCTTCAGAGAATAGGCTCAGTGGAAAGAACATAAACCTCTAACTCAACAGGAAGACACATTCAGAACCAGACTCAGAGACGTTGTGCAGAACCAGACTGGGAGACTTTCTGCAGAATCAGACTCGGAGACTTTCTGCAGAACCAGACTCGGAGACGTGCAGAACCAGACTCGGAGACGTTGTGCAGAATCAGACTCAGAGACTTTCTGCAGAACCAGACTCGGAGACGTGCAGAAACAGACTCAGAGACGTTGTGCAGAACCAAACTCAGAGACTTAGTCCAGAACCAGACTCAGAGACGTGCAGAACCAGACTCAGAGACTTAGTCCAGAACCAGACTCGGAGGTGGAGAGAAGGGATCTCAGTGCAGTGAAAGTCTCCCAGCTGACTAAACCTATAGCAGCTCCAGTAGGAAAAGGTCCAGCTTGGCTTGATCAGGTCAGTTTTATTAAATAGAACCGGTCTGAGCCTGGTTTTAAAGTCGAGCCTGTGTGACGGATTCAGGGAAGCTGCAGAGATGCGCCTGTAAACCAACATGGTCGACAAGTAGTGGTTTGACCGGCGGGCGTATTCTAGTTTTAACGTCCACATCGGTAGTTTAGTAGTTGAGCCTCTCCTCTGATAACGTCCGATTCCTCATCAGTAACTAGAATGACGCTTCTTCTTTCTGCTTCTTTGGATTAGGCAGACGAGACGCAACACTGGCGTACTGCTGCCATCTGCTGGTTATCCTCTGTTGATCTGAGGAACCTTTGCACTTCAGGAGAACGTGCTCCACCGTCTCTGGTTCACCGCACTCACGGTTCCCATCCTTGTGTTTCCCTGTGGAGCCAGTCCACTGTTCAGTCTGCAGTGTCCCAGTCTTAGTCTGGTATAAACAACTCTCTTGTCTTGAGGAATTTGAGAGCTTTCTTACTTTCCCCACCTTACTTTGAAAACCAAAGAAAGTCCTTCCCTTCTTTCCTGACTCCCAAGCTTCCTGCCATAATTCTTTGGTTGAACTATTTATGATTGAGTTGGAGTCTGACCGTCCGAACAGAAGATCAGACGACAGAATCCCTCATGGTGGCTGTTTTAGCCAAACTATCTGCCTCCTCATTGCCCTCGACACCCTTATGTGCTGGAACCCAAATAAAACCCACTTAAAAGTTTTCCTTCTGTCTTAGATTTCAATTTGTCTCTAAAATAAATCTTAGACGATTTCCCCAAGAGTTCCCAGTGTTGATCTAGAAAACAATTCGCTGGAAAAGGTTCCTCAACTCCTTAATATCGGTTTTTCTCCATTTTGTTCACGTTTATCGCATTTTGTCTGTGTGGTTTCATTACAATAACAAGCAACAGCGCCATCCAGTGTCCCGGCTGACTCACTACACCGTTGTCAGTGTGTCTGCCCGCTGCAGTGGAAATACAACATTTTTTTTATAGATAAGGTGTTGTCACGTGAGACGTTGTCGTGGAAACGGGGCCTAATCTTTTCCAGTTTCACTCAGTTGCCTTTAAAATGTATCCTCACCACAGAGAATCCATCAATCACTTTCATGCTTCCTCTATATGCTTCTAAAAAGACGGATTCCTTTTAGTCAAGTATCATTTTTATGTGGCTGCATTGAGCTCACTGCTTCTTCTTTTTTTTGAGGGGGGGGGGGGGGGGGGGGGGGGGTCATTTGTAGTTAATATAATAACATTTATTGAGAGAACATTTAAGGATACAAGCAACATACGGCCGTTTTCACAACCTATTTAAGTTGGGCTGAGGTAAAAGACGACTGATCAGGTGTTTGAAATGAACTTAGATTTGATTGTACTGATTTTCTTTTTGCCTCCTTTTCATTTTCAGTTCGGTTAATCCATCTTCTCTTTCAGCCCGTCACCTCGTTCTCCTACTCTCGAGCTCTCACTTTGATTTGTCTTTGCATAAGTAGTGTTGTGGCTTTTTAAAATGTAGTGTGTGTGTGTGTGTGTGTGTGTGTGTGTGTGTGTGTGTGTGTGTGTGTGTGTGTGTGTGTGTGTGTGTGTGTGTGTGTGTGTGTGTGTGTGTGTGTGTGTGTGTGTGTGTGTGTGTGTGTGTGTGTGTGTGTGTGTGTTGTCAGTCTGCCCACTTGAAGTCTCCAGTGTCGGTCTGCCTTATCGAGGCTCAGCTTCATTAAGATGTGAAGACAGAGACAGATGCCAAAGCAGCTTAAAAAAAAAAACAGACAAACATGAAACAAGTTTCCCATGAAAGAAAAAAAAAGAGAAATGATGAACAGAGATAAGAGAGAAATGGTACAAGAAGAGAGGTGGATCACAAAGTCTAATTAACCTCTTTTCTATCTTTTGCTCCATTTTTTGTGTCCTCCATCCATGCCATCACTTCCATCTTATTACTTTGTTTGCTTTTTTTTCCCCCCACAAAGTTTATTGAAGTTTAAGAATCGCCACCAAAAACCACCAAGTTGAATTGTTATTACCGTGACCGTCAAAATAAAACTACCATATTGGAGTGTTATTATGGTGACTGTCAAAATAAAACCGCCAGGTCCATTAGAATATGGACTGGGAGTCATGACACCACGGAGGAAACTTTGTTCCGATTGTCTCTACTGAGCATGTGCAGAACAGCTAGTTACTACGACCATGGTGCACATGCCCTGTAGCAGCACTTCAGAAAGGTTGTGTTCCCCCCCGTTTCCATGGAGACGAAGTCGGAGCGTTTTCAAAAAGTCTCGTTGTCAGTACCTCGAAGCACCAGTTTTGTAAACGGACCCTAAAACGCTACGGAAGTTTTCGGTTGTCCCTTGAAAACGTATAAACATGCCCTTAGTTAACATTATTCGCTCTGTGAGACTGAAGTCTTATTTTGAAAATTGTCCAGGATCACCATAGCCACCAAAGATCCTCTCTATCCACTCTGGCTCTCATAAGAACAGTCCTCTTGCAGAACTTTTCTGGACAGGCTAAGGATGACGTCTGTTGTGGCTAATTCAATTCAATGAATTCAGCTTCACCTGTTTTGTCTCAAGTTGAGCAATGATGGACATTATCAAGGACTGATTCCCACAACCAGTTCAAGTGAAACCACAAAACTTCTGTTGCATTTTGGAGTCTGTCGACATGACGACGGCGATCGGAGGGACTGAAAACGGCTCCCATCATGGAACTTTTCAAAAACAATCAGGCGCCGACACTTTCTGGAAACGTGGATCGTCTCCTCGTGGACGGTGAAAACGCTGCGACTGGTCACCGTGGTCATAGTAACTAGCAGTAACTAGTAGTTGTACACATGCTCAGTAGAGCCAATCAGAATATTTGCTCCGTGGTGTCATGACTCCCAGTGTATATTCTCCTGGACTTGGTACTTTTATTTTGACAGTCACCGTAATAACAATCAAACTTTGTACTTTTATTTTGACAGTCACTGTTATAACAATCCAACTTGGTGGTTTTATTTTGACAATCACCATTACAACAATCCAATTTCCTGTCCACTAGAATGTCGTGTTCTCCCAGTGTTAATGTTTAGAGCTCATTGCTCTCTGCTGCGTGTGTGTGTGTGTGTGTGTGTGTGTGTGTGTGTGTGTGTGTGTGTGTTTTCAGTTCTATAACTAACAACATACATGAAAACTATATCCGGTGTAAAGAGAATTATTTTTGAACACAATGTGTTTTCATTTCTATTGTCTTGTAAACGGGCTTTAGAAGCTGCTCCTGCTAACACCCCCACTTAACTGGAGGCCCCCTCCAGGTATTTTTCTAAAAAATTTATATAAATATACATTTCTAAACATTTTAAACAATGCATCTTTTTCTCTCATGTTTTCTGTTATTTTCTCTTTTCTAAATCTTCTTTTTCCTACATATGAAAGACCGTCCTCCCTCTTAAATTCCTGTCTGCTTCACATTCTCTCTTTTGTTTTTCCGTTTCTCCTTCACCCTCCTTCCCCACACATTTCCTCCGGCTCCTCCTCGCTCCCCCGCCAGCAGGTGAACCAATCAGAGATCCATCGCAGTCTTGGCGCAGCCAATGACAGGCTGCTGTGGATTCGGCCAAGAACCTGAACTTCCCCAGAGCCGCTTGTGACAACAGGCAGGTTCAAGGTTATGAGAGTTAATGTGCACACACACACACACACACACACACACACACACACACACACACACACACACACACACACACACACACACACACACACACACACACACCCCTCAAGCAGGAGGTGCAGGAGACTCTGGCTTTGTGCCCAAATAAAAGAACAAATTAGATTTGAGGAAGAGGAGCAGAGGGAAGGAGGGAGGCAATGAGAGTATCCCGTAGAGAAGATGTGAATGTGAAGGTCTGGAGGAGGACAGACACTGTATATCTGGAGGACGTACAAATCAACTCTGGCATATCCAAGAACATCCAAATGGAAATAAGTGGACACATGTTTTTTTGGGGGGGTGAAGAATTAAAAGCTATAGCCTTGTAACACATTAATCATATTCTCAATGATTGAATTAACATATCTTATGCTCTCTAGAAAAATACATCACTGCACTAAAAATGAACACAAACACTGAAATGTTGTTGTTTTAGCCAGAAAATGCTGCTAAAATTCAGATTAAAATATCAGAGTGCAATAGAAACATGAACTCTAAGCAGAGGGACGTTCATTCACCTTCGATAAGAGAATCCAGGTGACTGAGTAACAAACACTAGTCCATAACAGGATAACACACTGACAGTCACTGACACAATACAAGCTTGATCAATCCCAGAATTTCATCAGTGTGTTTCCTCGTCTGACAGTGCTTCTCCACGAGTACCGACTCAGCCTTACTCGCCTCTATTCAACTCAGCCTCGGTCGTTTTCCATTACAATATAGAATCACTGCAGCGTGGGCGGAGTCATTGGACCTTTTCCCTGTCACGCTCAAATAATCAATTAAATACTAGATATTTTATACACATTTATTAATAATATCACAAAATGTGGATCGTTACGATGGTGCTTCAGTGTCCGGTGTTTCGGTTTCACTGGTGCCCCTGTTAACTGGTGACTTCCGCCAGCAGCCGTTAGCAGCAGCTGATCTTAAAATAAGACAAAGAAACGTTACGATACGAACGGCGTTCTCCAGGAGAGATACGGGTTCTGGTCGTTCTCGAGCTACTTCAAGTTGCCGTAATCGTCACGACTTGGTCTCATTTACTAAGATCACGTGGAAGACACACACACACACACACACACACACACACGCACAACGATTGCCTTTCTAACTGACACAAGATCAAGAAAATGAGCTCATAAATAATCGCAGATGAAAGATGAAAATCTTCCTTCTCCCAGCTTTACTCCAACCACTTGTATTTTCTGAATGAAGACGATGACAGGAGAGAAGTCGACTTACTGAGCAAAGATCTTCTTCCTCTTTGATTTCACCTGAGAAACCAAACCACCGACGCTGGATGTGCCGATGAATTGTTAAACATATTTACCGCACAGAAACCCAAAGTGACTGACACGTTAAAAGCCTTTTTATATTCCCCCAAGCTTCTCTCAATTGATACTGTCGTTTTTCTCACTGCCTCACGTATGAAATACTTATCATTCTGTCTTTAGTCAAAACTCATTTTCACTCTCTGAAAGGAGAAATTTCCCATTTTTAATGACAGGTATGAAACTTACTCAACAAGGAAATAACTTCCTCCCACATTATTACATTTTAAAAATTCATTTCCACCCAGTGTTTTGCTCTTAATGACACAGAAAAGGTTTGAACCCCCCCCCCATTCCTATTTCCCACAGTCAACTTTTCCATTAAAGAAGCAGGCATGACGCGACTGTGAATAAGGAAACCATTACAAAGATAATTTATTCCCCAAGTCACTCTTTAAGATGAATGTCTGACTGCTGATCCAGAAGCTTTCCAATTCGTTTTAGATACATTATGCAAATGGAGCCGGCTCATCAATAACTGTTTTAGCTGAAGAAGATAGACTGGCCATCTGCGGCTGGAAATGAGCGTCTACGTGTTCTGGCTGAGGGTTCGTCTCTTTCAGATGGATTGGCATGCGCTTAAATGAGTCTCGGTATGAACTCAAAGTGTGTCACCCGCGTCTCCAAAAGAAAGTGATGAAAGCCGATTGGAGGAATTGGAAGTGTCCGTTTCCCCATGAGAGTCGGATTTATGACGGCTTCTGTTTACTACTTAGCAAAACGTCGTCACCAGAGTAACAATCGATGCTCAATATTGTTGGACTATATTTGTTATGTTCACCAAAACACTTCCCTTTCTTAAGAGGGTTGATGGAGGCCGAGGAGAAAAACCATCAGCCGACCAGAACCACGGCGGTACTGGGATGGAGGCCATTGAACCTTTTCCTTCAGTTGTGGAGGGATTTCCTCATTGGACCAACCAACCACCTCCACAGAGTTACCTCTGAGCTTTAGTGGGCAATGGTGTTAATTAGGATAAAGTTACTTCCCTCTAATGAAACAGCATCCACCGCTTCCATCCCTCTGTCCGTCCTCCACCCCTCCACCCCTCCACTGGTAAAACCTCCCCAGCAACTCATCCATCGTGCTAAAGACTCTTTCCGCCTCCCAGCTGACGAGCTACTGAAGCTCTGCATGTAGAAGATCCACAGATGACGGGATTTTGTATGACAACGACGTCCTTTCACCCCGTTCATGAGGAGGAAGTATCGTTCACACGTTCCAGAGCAGATTATCCTAATAGATCCCGTTTTGATTTGCATGTGAAGCTACAGAATTTGAAAACAGATTTTATTCATTACATCCTTGGCTGCAGGACTGACATTTAAAAACATCTTTTTTAGTAGTCGGCCAATAAGAGAATATTTATCATTACACTATTGGTTACCCCACAACCGGAAGCAGGGATTGAATCCCTCCTCACATTCTCTCAGTCTGTCCTCTCTTTTTCTCTCTTTTTCTCTCTTTCCATCATTATATATTCATGACCTCCCAAATCTTTGTCCCAGACTCAACGTGTTGATGTATTCTGATATATATATATATACTGCTGAATATGCACTTTAATAATTGCACTTTACAGTAGGTTTTTAAGGAATAATTTGTTATTATTTCATCATCATTGGCTTTGTTTTACCATATTGTTTTTATATGTTTTTATTTATGTCTGTAACCTTGTATGGTTTTATGTGGGACGACGGATGGAAATCAGCCTTGTGCTAAATTGGGTATATTTGCGGTAAACCTGATGAAGAGACGGCGTGTTGATTAATATGCACCGCCCCGTCCAAATAAACAAATAAATGAGAAAGTCTGCTCCTCTTTTTGATGAGGTCAGCATTTTCTGTGTTTTAGTGGAACCTGGACCATTTTTAAACTGGGACGTTCTTTCACATAAAAAGTAGGAACACGTTCTGCACTGTACATCCACACTGCTGGAGTTTGGGTGAAAACGTCTTATCAGCTGCGACTCACTGAAACGGTTCCTTCCCCGCACATCGAAGCCTGACGTAACCTCAGACAGGTTTTCTTTTCTGTGTTTTCGTTTCGAAGCTTTGAACTGCGATCATGCGTTTGTGTGCTTTTGAATGAATGTGTGGTTCAAAACTCTTTGTGAGAAGCGAGAAAAAAAGAAAAGAAGAAAAAGTCACTTTGTTCCGTAATAACTTCGACTCACATCCTTTCGCTGTCTTACTTCCAAAGGATCAGAGGATGTGTGCGGCGCCCTCCCCGCTGGGAGCTCTAATTTAGACACCGACTTATAGATCATCGCACACAAAGCGGGGAGAGCTGAACGCAGCGGGCTCGTTATAAATACTGGGAGGGTTTACAACAAATACACCATGTACTCCCTCAAAAGAGCGGCTGGGATGGTCTTGAAAGTGTTTGAAAGATAGTTTGTGATATTTGAAGTGAAGAATTAATGACGATCGCCGCTACGTAGCAAGAGGCAGCGGAGCAGGAAAACTAGTCGATTATCAGGAAAACACATCCGGTTGTTTGGTCCGTGTTACAGACACATGAGGAAAGTAGAACTACGAAGACTACCGGAGTGCGAATCAGAGTATTTTTGATAAAGAGAAGCAGAACAAAGCTCAGTTGTGAACCGGGCACAAATGAAAGGTTGGTTTTTAGTATTGATCGTTGAGATGTAGGTTAGAAGTATTTGGTCTTTATATCGAGGAGTTAAAAATACAACAGAAACAAACATCAGCTCACAACAGAGTTGAACTTTCCTGTGAGTCTCTTTCAGAGCTTTTAATTGGTGATACTTTCAATTTTGCTTCTGCAGCACCAGATACAACACAGTCATTTCAAGAGACTTATGGGCCTTTCACACGAGAGAGTCCAGGACTCGGTCCACTTCATTTGGTTCGATTAGCGTTCACATTCACTTTAAAGACCAGATCAAACCTTAGGGGGCGCTGTCGCCTGAAACGAACACTGACCAGAGAGGAAGTGAAGAAGAAACACAGCTCATTGATTGGTCCGGACCGGAAGAGGAAGTCCCGCCTCTTTAGCCCATGGTTGCTAGGCTAGTTAGCTCCACAAACAACCACGATATGATGTCTTCAGTCCAGACATCAATGAGTCTTCCTCACTACTTCTTCCTCTCCACTTCCTCTCTGCCTCTTCCTCTCTACTTCTGTTACACTTCAGGTTTGAATTATGAAAATATGTTTAACTGAAATAATTATACTCTACGTACTTCTTCTTTGGAAAAGACAAGCTGCAGCTGCAGCTACTGATTTCAATTAATTAGGTATAATACCTGTTCTGGTCTGTAGTGGAAACGTACAATGTGCATTTTAAAACTTAATTCTCTGGGTTTTGTTCAGCTCCAGTTCAAAGTTGAAAAAAAAAGCCAATTTTTTTCATTTATCTTAATTTTACAATCCTTTTTTAATCACGTTTCATTTGTTTAAAGGTGATGATTTAATTTACACTGAGTACTTTTCAACCAAACCAAATAAAGAAAAAAGAAGAAAAGTTTAATGTATTTGAAAAAAAAAAAGATTAAAGCTGCTTAAGATCAACCTGAAATCTCAACAATACTTAACTAAGGTCCCATTTACACGACAGCTTTTCAAATGAAAACGTTGCATTTTTATTAGATGAGTTTCACGTTTACTTGCCATGTTGTCGTGTAAACACAAAACACAATAAAAGTTTTTCCACTTGAAAAGATTGTGGTGAAATTGTCTCTGGCCTCACATCAAGGAAATTATTTGCAGAGCAACACAACATATTCAAAATGGTGTTTTGTTTGTCGCGTTTGTGAAATTAGTTTGAATTACAAGATCCAAGAAACTTTATTTATCACCTAGAGGCAATTTAAAAGGAGCATATTGAGAAATCTTAAAAACACCATAAAAGCAGAGAATAAAAGAAAATAAACCACATCATAAATACAAAAAATACCTATCTGGAGTCCTCATATGAAGAAATTCTGGTTACTTTTGTAAAATGGAAAATTTTAACTAAAAAGGATCAAGATTTGAACCTCCTCTCTGGCGCCCCCTGGGATCACATGCTCTGAAAACCATTTTCAATCCAGAGCTTCACTATCGTCTCATCTTATTTTCTTTAAGACTTTAAGACTTTCCAAGTGACATGAAGCCTCAAGAATTCATCAAAATCAATTTTATTTGCATGATAAATAAATATAACGTATAAAGTTTATTGCCCGTCGACTTAATGAGATATACGACGATAATAAATGGTTCACGTGAAGATCAAGGGCAGAACTTCTGGAAATAGAGGTCGTGTCAAACATCCTCACAAGGACGCTGAAGCTTGTGGCTGTACGAGCGTCTGTTTATCTGCCTACTTCTGTATTCACGTGAGCTGCGCTTTATTTAACGAGGACGTTATGAGTGTGCGCAGATGGGCAGTAAAGGAGTTTTTTGGCAGCAGAGACGTAAGGCTTGTGTCGGAGGTTTTTACACCTCGGCTCTACTTTTTGGTTGGACTGATAAAACGAAGCAACACACACGACCGTACACAACTCCACATTTTGGAAATATCGAATTTTGAATTGCCTGCAGCTGAATTAAATATAAATGTGAAATCACTATTGTTGTTTTCTGTTGCAGTTTGATAGTGATACTAGTAGATTAATCTTCACTTACTGAATTGAGACAGATATCTGGGTACCACTTACGTAATATTGATGCAGGCGTACAACTTCTGCAAAGTTTGCACAGGTCTTGTATTCACGATTTTATATACAGATGTAATACAACTTCATGTGAAACGTTGAGAGAAGCAGTGAAATTGTTCAGAAAAACACTAAAAGGAATTTAAAAATGAAAGAATTCAAACCCAGAAGTGTCCAAAGGATGACCTGGGATAACGACGGCTCACTGCTAATCTTTAATTGGTCCAACAACAAGTTACAAATCCAGGATGGAGTTTGGCCCGTGAACACATGAACACATGAAGCTTGACTGTACTGACACCAGGGGAAGATCTAACGACAAAACACAACAAAACTACTCAGAAAAATAACCAGAAATAGCAGAAAGAAAAGTAAAGATAGGAAGTGAATGCTGAGATATATTCCACTTCTCATTGTTCCTTATTATTACACATGTGACTGTAACCTAAAAGTCTATAGGAGACATTCCCAAACTGCACCATACTAATGGAAGAATCCTCTTCTAGGGTCCAACCAACTCTAATATCTACAGTACACTCAGTAATGTGACACTTTGGGCTGTTGGAGGACATTTCAAGTGAAAATGTGTCGTTTTTGCATTTTCACTTCCAAAAAGTTACGAGCTTGTTTGTTTACATGTAAACAGCTGAAAGTGATGTAGTTACCACTAGTTGGTACTGTTGTTTAGTTTTAGTAAAGAAAGCACACACACACACACACACACACACACACACACACACACACACACACACACACACACACACACACACACACACACACACACACACAGCAGGAGCACACACACATTCTATTGGACAGACTACCAAGTTGGATTATTATTACGGTGACTGTCAAAATAAAACAACCATGTTGGATTGTTATTACAGTGATTTTTAACATCTGCTGTGAAAAGGGGAGGCTGGAGGAAAATGGTCACCAGTTAACAGGGAAAACAGTTAATCCTAAACACCGTGCAAGAATGAGCCGCCCTCTGACTCATCTGTGTCGTGATGTACCGGCCAATCAGAGGCTGCCGTCTGCTGATGTCACTTTGTCTACTGGCTTCAGCTCACTGGGAACCTGGAGGAGGAACCAGGAAAGTACCTGGTAGCAGGATAGTAGCTGGTAGCAGGATAGTACCTGGTAGCAGGACAGTACCTGGTAGCAGGATAGTACCTGGTAGCAGGACAGTACCTGGTAGCAGGATAGTACCTGGTAGCAGGACAGTACCTGGTAGCAGGATAGTAGCTGGTAGCAGGATAGTACCTGGTAGCAGGACAGTACCTGGTAGCAGGACAGTACCTGGTAGCAGGATAGTACCTGGTAGCAGGACAGTACCTGGTAGCAGGATAGTAGCTGGTAGCAGGATAGTACCTGGTAGCAGGACAGTACCTGGTAGCAGGATAGTACCTTGTAGCAGGAAAGTACCCGGTAGCAGGATAGTACCTGGTAGCAGGATAGTACCTGGTAGCAGGACAGTACCTGGTAGCAGGATAGTAGCTGGTAGCAGGAAAGTACCCGGTAGCAGGATAGTACCTGGTAGCAGGATAGTACCTTGTAGCAGGAAAGTACCCGGTAGCAGGATAGTACCTGGTAGCAGGATAGTACCTTGTAGCAGGAAAGTACCCGGTAGCAGGATAGTACCTGGTAGCAGGATAGTACCTGGTAGCAGGATAGTACCTGGTAGCAGGTAGAAACACGAAGTGGAAAAACATCAAAAGCGAGTTGAATCAAGTCATGTAGGGCTGAGTAGGAACTAGTGGAAAAGCGCCTTTTGTTTGTCTCATACCAAGTAGTGCTTTTTAGTGGAAAGTTGGAGTTTCTCGTGTTTTTTTCACATTATATTATATTCCAACGTGTCTCCATTATACCTGGCTCCCAGTCCCAGAGTCAAACCTTTTCATTCGGTGTGAGTGCTTCACCACTACACCACCCTACAAACCCAACTTACTAGTTTTTCTATCAATTATATCCAGTCAATAACTGACTGGGACCAGAAGTTGATTACAGTAATCAATACCTGCATGAGGCTACCCAGTTTAATAAAAACAAAAGACAGTTGTCGCGACACCGTGTTGGAGGTTTTCTGTATCGCAGTCAAAGTGTGGCATCAGACTCCCGGTTCTTCCTCTTGAAGGATAAAACACGGAGTTCTCCGAGTGATTGAGTCTCCTTGGTGAGAAGCTTTTCTGGGTTATGGAGACAGTGAGGGATTACGTCTCCCCTGTGCCAAGATGTTAAAATCCCTGCTATTATTAATAAACCCGTTAGACCCACGGGACCCCCCCCCCCCCCCCCCCCAGCCTGTTCTATTATAATTGACTCATTAATTGACTCATTTAAAACTGTCTAATTATTTAATCAATTAAATTCAATTTAGCTGATTGCACACTTCCCATTTAGCGCGCGGTCTTGATGGAGGAGGTGATGGAGGTGGAGAACGGGAAGCAGGAGAACCCATGAACAAATGTGTTTCGTGGTAATAACCGCTAACGCGCAGGCTAATTACTGAGGTAAATTGATCATTTTGTCTTAATTGATTTAAGCTTGTTAAGAGGGCACGGCGCCAGCTCCGTTAGTGTGCCGAGAGCGCTTTATCGGGACGACAGTAATTGGAGGTGAATGCTCTCATTTCTTGTCTTTCTCTGCCCTAACCAGGAATCCAAAACATCCATCATAACTAATGGACGCCTGCCATACGGCCAGTCTGGAACGCTACAAACCCACAACAGGAGTCTGGAGGAAATGTTTCCCACAAAGTAAGACCAAGTAGAAAAATGAATTTAATTTAGGGCTGCACAATATATCACAAATTTATCATTGTCACTATTTCACTGTTTCTATTTACTGTACTTATACACACATGAAAGGAGGATGTTATTAATATACAAAAATTGGGCAAATAAATGCTAGATTTCTTTTCAACTGGCAGTCATCACTATTGAACAACTGATATTTTTAGGGCAAATTTCAACAGCATAAAAATCCACAGTAATCAGCAGCGTTCTTCTAGAACACTGTAAAGTACAGATGCTTTGAAACATACTGAAACTGAAAACCTGCCTTGTAAAAAATAAGCCTTCCCTTAATTGTGTTGTGTTTCTTTCTAATCCAATACCTTTTCTTTGACTTATTTAAAAAAAAAAATATCTTCGAGATTGTTTAAATGCAAAGTGCGTTGTGAATAAAATGTAATATTATTGGTACTTTTATTTTGACAGTCACTGCAATAACAATCCAACTTTGTCTGTCCACTAGAATGTCTGTGTTGTCCTCCCAAGAAGGTTATGTTTTGTTTGTGTGTGTGTATTTATTTACTGGTTTGTATGTATGGATTTTACCAACCTTTCACAGCAACTACTTACCCACATTGTATAGAATTATCAGGGATGATTTTGTCATCATCCAAGGACCAATTGATTAGATTTTGAGACGTTAATGGCAAACTATTTCCAAAAAGAAATCCCAAAAAACTGAAAAAATGTCCCATACAAAGTGGACGAGAGAGGCACCTCATGGAGGAGATCAAAGATCAGCATCTGTTGCCATGGAGACGCTCCCTGCTCAGTGTCTTTCTCAGTGATGTAGCGACCAGTGCTACCTAGTTAGCATCAATCTGAGCTAACGGCTATCATGCCAGCGATGGTAGCTCAGTTCCGCAAACAAATGTGGTGTTGGCAAATGTCGTCGCTTTACCGAGTGTAGCTCTAGATTTTGTTTAGAGCTCATTGTTCTCTGCTGCATGTGTGTGTGGTTTCATTACAAAAACAAACAGCGCCAACGCATGGCCCGGCATGCCAACTACATTGTTTTCAGCTGAGCGACTGCTCATAGAGCTAAAACGCAGTTTTAGTGAGTTCAGACTATATATCTGCCCCAAGGAGTCCAAACAACCAGAGTGAAGGGTTTCTTTAAAGAGACAGAATGTGAATGCAATGCACTTCTGCGTCAATACAACCAAGCAACGAATAAAGTGAACCCTGCTGCCAGCCGCCACAACAATCTCAGAAATGTGTAAGCTCGCTGGTTGTGCGTATAGTTGACAGTTTTAACAAACTGTGTCAGCGTGCAACACCGGCGCAGTTCATAAGAGCAGTTCTGAGGTGAAACTCAACGAAGTGAGTGTCAACGAAGTCTCCAGTGAAAAGCCCCGGCTGGGCCCTTCAGGCGAAACTGGAGGATTTGTTCCACATCTGCTTGAAAATTCAAGACAGCAGGTTCCTGTAGGAAGCTATTTTAGAGAGCAGTTCGGATTAGATTGGCCCTGTGGTGGCACTCAACCTATTTCCTCACAAAGGGGACGGGGCGGGGAAGTGCCGCTTTTCAAAAGTTTCCGGAAAGCGTGTGTGTGTGTGTGTGTGTGTGTGTGTGTGTGTGTGTGTGTGTGTGTGTGTGTGTGTGTGCATACAGCGTTTGGTCCAGATCCTCCATCAGATTGCCGTCCTTCCACTTTGCTTTGCCATTTATTTTCAGAAATGGATCTTTTGGGGAAAAGAATGTGTGATGTGGAGAAAGAGAAGAAAGTCGGGAGGATTGCAGGTTTTCAGAGTGAAGATGATGACGCTGCGAAAGAGCGGAGACACCCAAGTGTGTGTGAGTGTGTGTGTGTGTGTGTGTGTGTGTGTGTTTGTGTGTATGTGTGTGTGTGTGTTTATTTTTGCCCGTCCAGCCATGGAATGTCAGATACAGAAGAAGATATAGCTCTGCAGGGGATAGCAGCAACCTTGTGAGTGTGTGTGTGTGTGTGTGTGTGAGTGTGTGTCTGTGTGTAGCCGAATATTGCACCGCAGGGGACAGTCCTAAACTTGAGTATCTATCATTAAATCCTCCTTGAGTCTTTATACACACACACACACACACACACACACACACACACACACACACACACACACACACTTTTTTAAACTTTCATAGTGTACGCTGAAGGGGGCAAACTTTCACCCTGAACTTGTAAAAGAAACTTTTTTTTCTTCTCTTCTCTGCAGTGTCTTGCTTAAAGTTTTATTTCGTATTTATGTATTAGCAGAAGAGGACCGCTGCTTCAGCTTTGGGATTATAAGCAAGTAGGAAGTCATAAACAAGTAAATAAATATCAGGATGAAGAGAGCAGACATGTGATCATATTATTCTTTCTGTTGAGGGAGAATCTCACACACATTAGATTGTTTTGTCCAGAATAGACAGTTGCTGTTGACTTACCAGGTCTCTGGTCTTTCAGGGACTTTTCTATGTTTTCTATGTTGGATCAGAATGAACAAAACAAACACTGCCTCTGGAAAAACACTCTTGTTCTGATGTGAGTTTCATGGCCGCTCAAGGTTCTCCGATATGAATCAATTATTGAAAAGATTTTCATTTGCAGCAACACTATCATTAGATTGCGTCTTACCACAGTAGCCCTAAAGTACTCACATCAGTTACTTTAGTAGAAGTACAGATATTTGAGTAAATCATCTGAATTGTACTCTAACATATTTCAAATGCTACAAGTATATGTGGTTATTGAGCCTAAGTTTTTTTTTCAGGAATCTAAACTTCATCTTCTTTTGATTTTCACTTTATGTCTCTGGTGACGTTTTACTTTCCCTCCCTACATTTAAAGGGTCATATTCTGTAATCCCAATCCCAATCCCAATCAAGGTAGGCCCTCCCTTTGACTCTTCCCACAATTAGGCAGCTCTGCTCTGGCACATGGCACCACCAGAGGAAGTACTTCCTCCTCTTCCCAAGATGGGCATGTGTGGGCGGAGCCAGTCCAGCTCACACAGACACAGCAGATTCTGAATGCAGCTCCTATGATCCAATATTCAAATGAGGAAAATGAAGTAGGAGCTAGAAACTTTGAAAACAACTTTATTTGATCAATGAGACCGTGAGAAACAGTTAAATAGCTGGATAATATGTCTCCTTTAAAGACAGACATCTGTACTTTATCCTCATTATATTTATTTTATTTCATTCATTACTTTATTTGAATGGGACAGTGCATATTGATGAACAGACACCCAGTGCTGTAAATATGTCTTAAAAGTGCCTGGCTCCTTTCAGGCCCTGCTTGCACAACAACATTTCAGAAAAGTTCTGCGTTTATAAAGCAATGTTTTAAAAACGATGTCCGTTTTCATGGAAACGACAGAAAACGATGTAGTTAGCATGCCAGGCCACGAGTTGGCGCTGTTGGTGTTTTTCTTTTATGAAACCACACACATGGGGAGACGGAGTCGGAGTGTTTTCAAAAAGTTGCATTTTCAGTGGCTCTGAGCAGCGTTGTCGTATAAACGGACCCCAGAACACAATGAACGTTTTCTGATTTCCCTTCAAATCATTTAAACGAGGCCTGAGTTTTCGTGTCATTATTAATGATGAAGCTGCTGACAAACATAATAAACAATAGTTAGAATGTCGACACACGCGTGTTTCCACAGGAGGAACATGGCTCCATGCATAATGAGGCTCCACTAACGGTTTATTCTTTTAATTGGTCTCCATCACTCTTTCTCAATAAATTCCACTGCAGAATAATTACGAGTTACTACCCTCAACTTGATCTATAATTTCATTTAAATGCAGAAAAGGAAGTAGAATATTGGGAAAAGGCTTCACCATGACCCTCAAACTCCAACCACCACTAAAAATAAATTCTTCTGCATTTTACCAACTCTGATATATATCGTAATATATATTAAGAAATACAATACCTCAAATTGACAAGTTACTACAAAAAATATAGGTAGTATGAGTGTAATAAAATAATGTGGAACATACAGTACTGAGTCACAGATTTATATTATTTAAACATGTAAATCCTGAGACAGACTTCAGTATGAGAATGCACTCGTCCCACTGTTTACTCCAGATCCCTATACAGGCCCCGAAGGGTTGGTTTGTTTATTAAATATTAATCAAGTTGAGCAAATGCTCTCATTCAAACACTGCATTTGTTTTGTTTTTTTTATCATTTACTGTGTGGGGAAAAAAAAACAATCCATGGTAAATCAACATAAGCTTCTTTGTGGAAATTGTCATTTCCTTGGCCTTGCCGACAGGCAGATGCACCTGTGACTGTGGAGACAGACACACACACACACACACACACACACACACACACACACACACACACACACACACACACACACACACACACACACACACACACACACACACATTCACGCACACTCACACACACACACACACACACACACACACACACACACACACACACACACACACACACACACACACACACACACACACGCACACTCACACACACACTGGGTCTCATGAGAGCAGCTCAACACAGGTAGAGGAGTTCAATCATCCAACATGACGGGTTCCACGAGGAAACACACACTCCAAATCCCTGCAGGACTGAGCCTGCGGCTATACAACCCAGAGGCAGCGGCTGGTTCTGATTCAACTCCTATTTATTTAAATCCTCGGAGACTCTCACCTGCATCTCTGCCGGCAACAGAGAGTCCTCGTCTACACTACAAAGCTTCCACTGCGAGGAGCTCGGGGAAGAACTGGGGTGAATGAACCGATATGCAGTATGCTGTGGGTTTTCTCTGCGTATACGCGGGAAAAGTGGGAAGCCCCTCTGAGACCTGCAGCCTGCACACTCCAGTGGCGTCGCTCACAGTCTTGCTCAAGGGCAACGCTGGAAGGAAGACATCGGGTGTTGAGATCTGTGATCACAGCTCCGGGTTATTGTCTTTGGACGGAAAGTTCCCTTTGTTTCAGTTCTCTCTATACATTGGCAAACCTACTGCGGGTATTTTAATTAGAAGTTGAAGAAAGACAGCCTGTCCCGAATCCCCGACCTCCAATTCAAACACCCTCTGCAAAATTGATGGGACAACGTGTTGAATAGAGTATGCAGTGAATTTTAATTCTCCTAAACCCAGAGTCGATTCAGAATCATAGATATGGACAATTCAAAGTACAATATTCAATAGTTTGGTGAAAAAGGTTCAGATTTGCGATTCAAAACAGTCCCTGTTTACAATGACAACATTTCAGAGTGAAAATAAGAACTAAATGTGTTTTTTGTTTTTTTGGGCTGCTGAAAACAGATTCCAGGGTGTTTGAAATACACTCCGTCTCCATTTGAACAAAATGCAATACGAAACAAGCACACTACAGTAGCGATCAATAGTTTGTCTGCATGTGTGATTACACCGACAACAACAACAATGGAGGATACAAGAGGAATGCTTGAGCAGCCAGCTCTTCAGTGTCCAGCAAAGTGCACATTCACAATGTTTACATGTACGATATACTGAGAGTGCTTCACGAGGGAAATGTAAAGATAAAAGGAGCTTTAATGCTTCGCTAATGTTGTTTTCTGTATGCATGATTGTATTCCATAATATCTGTAGATTTCTTTATTCACCACAGATATTAAATGAGACATTCAGACTCTCCAATTGCCCGAAAAGAAAGTTAGTCATCATTAGTAGATTTTCCCGACAAAGCAAGGCGAGCTACGCTTACTCAACTTATTCAATAAAAATCTATGGATGCCATCTATTGGGATCAAATTCCAAAGTGAGACAAACTATGACAATCCAAACAATCTGGCGTTCTTTTACCAGTTAGATGCAGTTGGTGTTCCGCTGATCTTTTCCAGATCAGTCTCGGGCTTATTGGGTCTCAATTGATCAGAACTCTTGGTGCTGCTGGACAAAGTACAAGTGTTACCCCATGAGGTTAGTTTTAGTGAGCCTGACTTTGTTTAACTTGTGTCAATGATTCCCAGCTCTGAGATGTGGTGCCTTGCCATTTCCGTTGTGATTAGTACATGGTCATTAAGTCTGCTGGTGCTCATGGGCGTGAGCAGAGGTATCGATTGAATGTGTGGGTTTGGCCACTCCGAGTCATTGTAGTCCTGCTTTGTACTTGAAGAAGGTTTAATGAAGGTAGTTAGTAGACCTACGGCTCACTCCCCAACCTGGAGTACCAGGGGCTCGCTCCACGGTGAGGTGGTGAGCCCTCAAGGACAACATCTCGACTGCACAAGATCATTTAACACCCAGGGTGTTTCAAATATACAAATCCAAGAGTCACAAGCCACGATATTAGATACACCTGTTAAAATACCGATAACCAATAACATTGTTAACAGTTTATACACACCTGAGGTAAAGAAAAGCAAATATGTAGGTGGGGTGTGTTGAAAGTAGTAGTCTGAATGAACATTTATTGTGTAATGCAATCACATTAAGTAATATTCACTTTGTTAAATGTCGAGTGGTTAAGGGCGCCAGACAGATGATCTCTCGATTTTAAAATATGCAGAGAAAAAATAATGCAGTGAGAAGATTTTTAATTTTTTTTTGGTTTGTTTTTAAAGTGAAGAGGATGGTGTAAATAACGATCAATGTGAGGGTCTGAAATGACAGAAAGTCAACAGCAACTTGAAAACTTGTTCCAACCAAAGAACACTGAAGACCATTTCTGAAATGTACACCTCCTGCTGAAGAACACTTTGGAAACCAAAGATTTGCCAGCGCGGACTGAGACCGCACAGCAGAAGACCCCAGATACATTTCCTGATCTGATGAATTTCAGTTTTTATCCATGGTCTGGTCAGAATGTGTACAAGACAGGAAATCATGGATCTGTTCAAACATGCATCATCTGGTCGCAGGAGCGTCGGAGACTTCTTAGTACCAACTGGGAATCTTTTAGTTCCCACGGCTTGAATCAGTTCAGTTTTATTCCCATAGTGTCAAATACAGCACGGTGAGCTGGAGACACTTTAACAGGAAGAAACCTGCAGAACCAGAGTCAGAGGAGGAGACTTTCTACTGTTCTGGTTGGAAATCAGAGATAGAAAGAGAGATGGATCGACTGTGGCGACAGACTCAAACCCTGGTTCAGGAAACTCAGCAGTGTGTTGTTGATCACGTCCAGACTTCAGCGTTCCTCTCATCTCTTCAACTGAAGCTTAAATCATCTTCTCCCATCTTGGATATGCTATTCTACTGGATTGAAATGATTCAAAATCCCAATCCAATACTGCACCTCTGGGATGCGATGGAGCCAGATGATGGATGTGCAGCTTGAGAATCTGCTGCCACTTAAGCCAAAAGGACGATGTTCCGTCTCCCTCCGGCTCGGAAACATGAAGCCACGAGGCCAACGAGCTTCCTGACCTGGAGGAGATACGTAATGTTGGTGTATCGCAGATCTCCCGCTCTCGCATTGACAAGAAACTAAACAAGGACGGACTCCGCCAGTGAATTATTCATGAGTGTTTTTTCAGGATCTTTAAAAAAAAAAAGGGAATAAAATCATTACTGACACCACAGAATGCTAATTGCTTGTGTGCAGCCACGGTGTAAACACAACCTCCGTACAAACTGTTTACTCGCCGATCATAGTCCACCCGCAATATCCAGAGGTATTTAAATGTTAAGGAGAGTCAATTAAAATGATGAGAAAAGGAGAAAACTGAAAAAAAAGTCAAACACATCCAAGAAAATGGAGTCATTTTAACATTGAGATAAAAAAAAAAAAAGTAAAATGCATTAAATATAAAATGTATAATTATTATTATTACTATTATTATTATTATTATTATTGTTATTATTGTTATTATTATTATTAAGTCAAAATACATCATTTTTTTATTTTTCCTTCAGAAACATTTTGCATTTAATGTTTTGGAAACAATTTCACGTTTTATAGTAGAAACACTGAAAATATGTAGTTAGCATGTTGGGCCACAAGTTGGTGCTGTTGGTTATTTGTGGAATGATTCATGCGTGCAGAGAACACAGCTAGATTTAAAAAAAAGTGATTAAAACAAGGTTATCATTGAAATACAAAGAAAAAGTGAAGGAAAATCAAAATGTTTATTTTCTTTGAGAAATAGAACTCTGCTATCTCACGCTATCAAACTTCAGAGTCACTTTGTTTGTTTGATTTTTGCCGTTTGTTTTTAATTTTCAATGGAAAAAGATTTGAGATAAAGGAGCAGAGTATATAAGTGAATCTTTTTTTCTGCTCCCTTTGAAAATTTGAAAACTTTTGTTCTGTTTTTTATAGTTTTGTTGTTTTTTTGTTTTGTTTTTGAATCAACAAAATTCACTAAAAAAAAGAAACTCTAAATATTAACAACGGGGGAACAGGGAAATTGTAGTAGACAAGTAGGATTGTTATTACGGTGACTGTCAAAATAAAACTATCAAGTCCCAATATGGACTGGGAGTCATGACACTCTGGAGGAAACATTGTTCTGATTGTCTCTACTGAGCATGTGCAGAAGAACGAGTTACTACCAGCGTGGTGCGTAAAGCGCAGTAGCAGCTTGTGTTTCAGTCTTTACTCAGCGGAGCAGTGAAGGTGCACAAGGACATTGTGGTGCAGCTTCAAATGGTTGGGACTCCGACCTTTTTCAATGTTTGGGATCAAAATTATATTTAAAAAAAAAAAAAAGTTTCCTGAAACTTTGTACAGATTCAAGGAACCAGAGAAATATTTTATAAATGGCCGCACACGGTTTGTTGGCATGAGGTAAAAATACCAATTAAATTCAATATAAAGTTCAATATTTATTCTAAAAATAAAAATCCACAATGTGTCCATGTTAAATGTGTCTCCATGAAGCTTTTCACAATAAAGCAGGGCAGTATCTAAGTAATGCAGTACAACAGCTCTGGGGAACCACTTCTGCATCAGATTGACCCACACAGTGAATAATACAGCTAAATTATTCATTAATCACTAATGGGAGAAAGGAAGAAAAACTTAGGAGTAACTAGTTACTTTGAAAAGGAAAAGCTCATCAACTCATCACACTGAAAAGTAAAAAATAAATATGTAGAGGAAAGTAAGACGGTGCGCCGCGCAGACACTCACACACACACACACACACACACACACACACACACACACACACACACACACCCACACACACACACACACACACACACACACACACACACACACTCTGTGTGACGCAGCTTAGTGATTAGAAGTACCACTGGGCCTTAAAGAGTAACTCCTTTTTTTTTACCTCCTTTTCCATCTTTCAATCAATCCTTCATGTGATGCATCGGAGTCATTACTTCAAGTCACACTAACATTTCACACACGCCAAGAGAAATCAGGTGAAGTTGCACTCTTTGTAACACACACACACACACACACACACGCACACGCACACACACACACACACGCACGCACGCACACACACACACACACACGCACACGCACACACACACACGCACGCACGCACGCACACACACGCGCACGCGCACGCACACACACACACACACACGCACGCACGCACGCACACACACACACACACACACACACACACACACACGCATAATCTGTTCAAATATGGGCATAATTACTCCTTGCCTTGCTCTGATTGGTCACAGGTGTTGGCTCCAAATGAGCGTAAATGAAAGCCATTAATCGTGGCCGCAGGCGAAGCTGAAAGAAAGTGATGAGCAGCAACACAGTCGGCACTCTGCGGCAGAAAAATGGCTGCAGGCAGGAGATGGATGGACGGATGAAAGAATGGATGGAAGGACGCAGGGGAGGGAGGATCGGTTTCATGCATAAATTCTGACTTAAGCAAGCAACAGGACAGATGGACATTTCTCAGGTTTGAAGAATGTGTTAAGGCACGGATCGCACTCCAGCCTGATAAATAAAGTCATTGTCATACAAAGAGATGGATGCCTTGTTCCCTGGTGGAATAAGAACGGAAGTATGGTCATCAGAAACTATGGTTTATTGCAGTTATCTTTAAAGTCCTGTAAGGTTATAATGATTTAGACTGACTGATGATGAACTTTACAAAACCAAATCCTTCGATATTGCTGAATCTGCAACATTTGGCTTCAGGGAAGACTTCCAGAGGTGCAGAGGAAATAAAAGAAGAAAAAGGGGGGGAAGGGAAAGAAAGAGAAAAAAAAGAAGAGAAAACAGCAGGGGAAAGGGGTATAAAAAGGATAAAAAGAAAGATAAATGTAAAAAGTAAATAAATTAAAGTGCAGAATTAAAGGAGTCCGGTTGTCATGATCAGCTGGTTCAGTCCATTTGGCTCATTTTGTGAACTTTGGTTTCCTGTGGTCGTTTTAAAGGCGTCATATTGTGAAGAATTCTCTTCTTAAGAGACTAATCGTCCCCATACCTGGACTGACGTCCCAGAAGTGAAGACAGTCTGTCCTCCCTCTCCCTGGCTTGTTTCAGGTTTTAAAAAGTGTGTTGCTCCAAGCAGCCAATCAGAAATCAAACCCTATATAGTGTCATCGGGGGTTTAGCCAATCCCAATCAAGGTAGGCCCTCCCTTTGACTCCTCCCACAATTAGGCAGCTCTGCTCTGGCACATGGCACCACGAGAGGAAGTACTTCCTCCTCTTCCCAAGATGGGCATGTGTGGGCGGAGCCAGTCCAGCTCACACAGACACAGCAGATTCTGAATGTAGCTCCTATGATCCAATATTCAAATGAGGAAAATCAAGGAGGAGCTAGAAACTTAGAATACTGAAGGTTTGTGGAATAATGAAACCATGTGAAAGTTTGGAAAAGCTGGATGATATGACTGCTTTAATAAAAACGATCAATCGGTGTTTGGACGTCGTGCCGAGGTTCAGCAGACGGTCGACTTGGTGTCGTACTGTAAGCCTGCGATCAACACGATCGTAGCTGCTGCTGCTGCGGCTGCTTCCTGTTTGTTTGGTTTACATGAAAGGTGTTTTGCTGGAAAATGAAAGACCACGACAGGAAATGCTAACATAAAATGCTAGTAGGTGCTAACAAGTACTTGCAGTACGTCAAGCTCCCGTTACATCACCACCCTCCAGGTCTTCCTCTCTCTCTGAACCACGACCGTGTCCAGATTCTCCGCCTCCTCTTTGGAAACGCCACGACGCTGAGGCTCCGTTCACAAGTATATTTCCGTCATTACTCTATCGATCGACGGGATTACGCTATATGCAACACGTTCCGGCTGCGAGCCAGCGTGCGTTCATAGCGACTGCAGACACGATTACTTACATTGGTCTTGTGCAGCGCGAGCGGCTGCGACTGCTAAAGATTGTTAAAACTTCACAGTGTGGGGAAAACTAACCAGTGCCTTAAATTGACGCGATAGAAGCAAAGCTGGATTGAATTGTAAACGGAGCCTGAGAAAGACATCAGTCATGCAATTTAGAATAGAAGAGAATTGTATTTATTAGCACCTTCCCCAGACATGAGTCACAAGGTGCTTAACAGCACTAAAAACAGAAAAAAATATAAATTATTAAAAATTTTAATTAAATAAAACAGAGATAAGATCATTAAAAGTGCAGAAGCAAGAAGAAGAAGAAAAAAAAGAAAAGCACACATGGTTATACAGAAAAGTATAATTGAGCAGCGACAAGTCAAAGGCCTGCCTGAATAAAAAAATGTCTTTAACTGCTTCATAAAAACACCACAGGAGTCGACAGCTCAGCTCATTCCACAGCTTTGGCTCCAGAGCTTCAACTGCCCAGTCACCAGGGAGCTCGGTGTGTGGGACCGCGAGCAGCTTTTGTTGGCCAGAACTCAGCGCACTTGAATTTGGACTCATTATTTAACCTAAAAACATTTTCTGTGGGTTAATCGTCTTTTACTGTGATAAACTCTTCCTCCATTTGTTAAGCAGATTTATTGCAAACTTGAACAGCAGGATGATACTTTGAAAGTCTTTGTTTTACAAATGAAGATCAAACTATAATATAATTTCCAGAGCAACACAGCCACGATGGTTAAATAAATTAACTAATGACATAAATTGCCCAGTTAGTTATCCTGTTCGAGCGATTTGTGTTGTCTTGGTACATCATTTGAACATGAGTGGATTTGACTGTAATTAGATCTCCGTATTCCCTTGAATTACTGCTGTTAATTAATTTGATGATGTTTTTGACAGTTTAAGCTTCATTATTTCAGCGAGAAAGCAAACCCACACTGATAGCCTCATTTACATATTTCATAAATGCAACTGCAAAAACTTTTGTGTTTCCCTCCGTCTGCGCAGATTAATGCGACTTTGAGGATCCCTTGTGAATAATGACGCCACTTTTAATGACAACTGCTGGTTATGGGGTGTTGCCTTCACTCACAATCAGCGATCTTAGAGACGACTTCCTCTGTGATGATGAGCAGCATCATTTAAAATGGTGGAAGAGAAGCAGCTCCACACGTCGCTTTGTCGTTCGTTGTTGCTGTGTGAATTTACTGTATTCATGTCAATCATTTGTGTTGAAATTGTGTCAAACTGCATTAAAAAATAAACTCCATCAATCATGGTTTTAGGCAGAAATGAGTGTTTTGGGTGTCCATCCAAAAAATCTGAGCGTCCAAATGTATTTGGTCGGCGATTAGTACTTCTTAACAGTAATATATTTCCTTTTCTCCTTGATATTTTTGATGATGAATCCTATGTACTTTATTGCTTTGTTTCAAAGTTGTCTTTTTTTCTTTTAAGTAATAGCTTCTTTTCATTGGTGATGGTTTTCACTTGTACCTGTACCTGTACCTGTACCTGTACTTGTACCTGTACTTGTACCTGACTCAACTCACTCCAAACTTCACTCCATGTACTTGTTTCCTCCTCCTGTAGTTTCACATTACTTCTATTTGCACCCTAAACTGAGCAGCTGTAGAATCTGAACCGTGAAATAGTTTCTATTCTCCTCTTCTTAGTTTTTAATAGAACATTAGATCTTATATGTTCTCTGCAGGCCTCCTTTAGCTCAGTCCAACACTTTAGAACGTCACAGTCACACATAAACTGGTGATGGAACAAACATGATTGCCAATACTTATATCAAAATCAGCATTTTCAACAACGTATGTCAACATTTTTGGAAATGAAAAATTAGATGGATCATAGGTCTATAGAATTCATCCCACCTGTGTGGATTCTGCCGGTAGAATCTCTCATCATCTTGGAGAAGAAAGTCCTGCAAATTCCTCCTCACTGCTTCAGCATTCAGTCAGAGAATTATGAACCAATCAGAGGCTGCCTTTCAAAACGTATAGACCACATGGTATCAATTGACCAATCATGTTGCTCGTTACTGGGCGGAATACAAACCAGAAGTCAGTTGCGAGTTGAGTACTTGAGACAATAATTTGCTATATTTCATAAAAAAAGATGGATTAAGACAAAATTAGACGGTGACAAGTCGTGATGGACATTATTCACATCTTTCAGAGGCTTTGAGCAACACACCCACTATTTTTTTGGCCGTATTTTCCAGAAATTGGCCGTCCAAATGACGGCTGGACGGCTGGCTGCCTAAAAACATGCCACCAATGCAGGTTACAGTAACATGGCCTTAAACTCATTACATGTATTTTCTCGTGAACCAATTTCAGTTCTTTTTTAAACTGAGGCCAAGGACACGTCCTCATTCAGACCAGCTGGCAGCTGTTTATCTGTCTTATTCAGGAATCGTATAAGCGGCCACCGGCCACTGAGGCGTTTGTTGTCAGCTGATGTGCTCATTTACAGAAAACAGCAGCGAGAACAAGAGCCAACATGGTGATGAAGGGAGAAGAGCAGAGAACGAGGGAGAGCCTGTACTTTTGGTAGAGCGAGGACAGGTAGGTGATGTTTTTCTTTCACAAAAACTGTTAAAACTTCCTTTAATCATGTGTAGAGATGATGGGTATTAGACAAAAGCAATTAGAGAGCAAGTAATCGACAGTATTTCTATTTGCCAGGTAATTAATTCAGCCAGTTTTTGGTTCTATCAAGTGTTTTGACACCCTTTTGGGCAGAAAAGTAATGTTTGACAGTGTAGTACTGCTTATCGTCTGCAAACAATCACACATTTAGTCAAACTCCTTGTGCAGAACTTAATTTTATCAAGCACCGGACATTTTAACTGTGTGTATGTACATATAATACACCACTCTCCTGCATTTCAACATTTCTAACCAAGTCATTTACATATAATACTGACGACTGCCTCACACTGCTGCTTTAACTACTCCCACATGTTGGTGATTAATTAAACCCACTGGATTACGACTGACTTGTTTTTGTGAGTCTGAGCTTAAAATTCTCTGGATAAGATTTGAGCTCATCAGAACCCCAGTGGAACATCCAGCAGTGTTAAGATGTTCATTTCACAGACTTCGGTTCCTTTTTTTTTTGGTGAATTTGGCAACAATGGCGCCATATTTTGTCCTCGGCTCCAGTGAAGAATGTTTTGGAGAGGTTTTAAGCAGGGAGAAATGCCTCTCACTTGTTTTGCCATCAGAGAAACACCAGCAGAGGCTCATGAGTTTTGTATGAGGAAAGCTGCAGTTAGTCACACTGGTAAACTCACCACGCTTGTTTTTAACTTTGCTTCTCTAAAACTTGTATGAAGGCTAATATAGAACTGCTCTCGCTTATAAAACACGATTTTCACTCCATCAGCAGCCTGAAAACAGTTCAAATGACCAGACTTGGTATTTACTTCCATGCCTGATCACATAACTTTGGAAGGAAGTTGGGTTTTCAGTGTCTTGACCTCAGACAACCTGCATTTGGAGATGAGCATCAACCATTATTTGAGAAACAAATACTAACTACGGAGAAATATGTGGAGCTGTTTGGCAAGTTCAAACTACACATTTAACAGAAATAACTTAATACAATCAAAAGGTTAATTAAGAGAACAATCGTTTCAGGCCTTGTTTTACAATTATGGCTAAAATGGGACATTTCATGCGATGAATTCTGAAAAGTTTTCTGACTTGTGAAGCATGTTACATGGCAAAGCCTTCAGTGTCTCCAAGAAGTTTGAGCTTTGGCATCTATTAATAAAACTTTTCCAGACAGAAAAATATAAGAGCTGAAATCCTGGTTTGACCTTGTTAGGTCCATGTTAAGGTCCCATCAGGGCTGAGAGGCGTGTCATAAATCAATGACAGCTGGTTTTATGTTGTTTTCTACAACTTTCACACACCTCTACCAACCTATGGTTATCAGATTTATTTTTTTTTTTTTTAAACTTACATTTACTATTTGTTTGCAATTTACAATAAGGCAAACCCTATTAATACAGTGAACTTCCCCGTCCCCAACGAAGTATAAGAATTTTTTTTTTAGAACAATAAAAATTTGATGAAATCAACAACAAAAAAAGAACATAATAATAATAATAATAATAATAATAATAAAGCTTGATGACAATACGATGCTGGATATAGTATACAGTATGCCTGCTTGTATACAAATATACATGTACAAACTAATTTGAATTATAGAGGCAAATGTTGAAAACGATGAATTTCTCCGACCACATGGAAATTCTGCTCCTTCAGAGTTTCCTCCTGCTGAAGGAACTTACCAACATTTGGATCTTTTTCTTAAAAACTTACAAAAGGTCTCTAGATGTCATTAAAAACGAATTATTTCTGTTTAATAATGTCTATAATCTTTTCCATTGTCATGTTTGATGCCATTTCTTTAATCCACCTTCCAATTCGTGGTACATCAAGGTTTTTCGTTCGATTTAAATTTTACTATATTTATGAGGAGATATTTTTATTCCGAGAGCCTTAAACCAAGTTCTATATCAAACATGTAAACACTTTTCTTTTCTTGCTTGTGAGTTGTGATCAACTGGTGATCCACAACCTAGTTTTCCAGTAAGGTGACATCAGGGACTGATTTCTATGAAAAGTTTGAAACTTGTTCTAAACTAACATGGCGTCAGTCTTCTGTGGGGCTTCCTGCTGGCGGGGAGTTTTTCACCTGGCTTTAGAAGGCTGGGCGACAGCCGGCGGGATGTTGGCATGTGGCGCTGCTGCGTCAGTGTCACACGTCCACTTCACTTAACTTCCTCCTCCGTCACTGGGCAACCGTTATCAAGGTGACACTGTGGAGCTGCCACTGCCACTGCCGTACCCTCGGAGGCGTCGCCGGAGGAAGATACTGCAAGACTACAAGACTGGAAACCGAAAGAGGAGATTATGAGCTCAATATCAACAAGTTGAACAACGGCAAAGACTCTAACAACTCTTTCAAATAAGTGCTTCAGAAGAACAAAAAAGTAAAAAAAAAAAAAAGACACAATCAAATATTTCCCTCTTATTTTTTGATGAACGTAGGAGGAAACGCTGGCATCGGGCCCAAATTCCACAAAACTGATGAGTGCTGCAAAAGCTTCAACTTCGCTTGTGTCAACAACAAACATCTCTGAAGTGTGACCGATGGAGGAGACAGATGGGATTTGTCAGTCTACTAGTCAACGGTAGCAGACGCAAACACTTTTAATACTGTTCTGCCGGCGCTACTGGAGTGTGGTGGTGAAACAGCAGCGCTCTGATGTGACGTCAACAAGGTCGGAGTACAAAGAGTGAATACTGAATTCAAAACTGACAAAGAAAATAAGTGTGAAAGAATGATGTGATGCAGCAGACACACACAAAACAACCAATGTGTGTGGGTATACGTTAACCAAGAATTTCTCTGAAAATGTTGTAACTGGATATCATTCTAAGGAACACTCCTATAACCTGGGATCCAGGACATTTCCTTGTTCTCCAACACAGATCTCCTTCTACCAGCTCAGAGTCAATCACCCTCATCAAAGTGTATTGATCAAGCTCTTTTCAGGTGAAGATTAGCTGTCAATATGTGGAAGAGTATCACTTCTGTCATTTAGGGAGGCAGACAGCTAAAAAAATGCAACTTACTCAGAACTTATTTCTACTCTGAACTCTTTCTGCTGCACATTTTGTACATTTCTGCAGTCTAGATGTTTTGTTGACATTTTTCTTGCTCTGTCAGTCACATAAGGTAATAATTAAGGTTTTTCCTGTGATATTGTAGCAGCATTCTGTTGTCGTACAGTGATCTCTAGTGGTCACAGATGGTAATTTCCAGTGTGGTATATATCTTTATTTTGAACATTGGAAAAAAAGAGGGAACAATAATAATAAAACTATAAGATGATAGAATATGTTAGTACCAGTAATAATAATATGAACAAAGAGAATGAATAAAAATGGTGAATAAATACAATATTAGCATTATTAATACTCAGCACAACAATCACAACACTGATCACAACAATTATAGTAATAACCAATAAATACTCATCAATCATAATAGTGGTGAATACATTTTATAATATAAGTTCTATCTTCAAATAAGTCAAATTAACAGCAAAATTTCCTTTAATAATTTCAATTCTACTTTTCTTTTTTGTACATGTTCATGATTAAATAAAATAAAATGTAAACTTACGTGGAAAATGAGGCAGTTGTGGTTTAATCTATCGCACTGTTTTGTTCACAACTTGTATATATTTTTCTATTTGTACCTCAGCAAAACCTGAGAATTGGGTGTTATTTTCCTTGTAAGTTACCTTTAATTTTTGTGGTATTTTTTGCGATGGTACATTCAGACGTACTTAATGTCGTCTTTCACCAAAAAGCTAAATTGCTTCAAAACTTTCCTCACATTGCAGCCCAGTATCTGTTGAATGTAATCAGATGGTGGTGAGATGATGAATTTTGCAAAATGAGGGCTGAGATGACCTTGCCTGTAGACCTGAGTCCAAGTTTCATCTACCTGCAGGCGAGAAAACTTCTCCACCCGCCAACTTCAACTTCACACGCTGCCGTTCCTCCAGAGGAGAAAAGACCTTATGTGAAGAAGTTTTATCCGTCTGAATCACTCTGAAAAGAAATGAAAATGCATCTCCATACCTCCAGCTGCCCTGCAGCACACCTTCCTGATTCTGTCCCATTTCCTCACATGTGGCTGAGCTCAGCCAATCAGATGACAGCACCGCCAGTAAACGTGCACAAAGGGCTTGAAGCTCAGAACTCTGGAGGCAGAAAGTACCTTTGATGGAAAAGTGTGAGATTGATGGATCATATAAAGAGAAATAATGAAGGAAAAAATGGATCTCTACTCTTTAATTAACCAAATAACACCACAACCTTTAAAATTAATATTTATAAAAGATGGAGTCCAGGACAAAGGAAGAATTTGGACTTTCTGGTGAATAATCAGAAATAAGAGGGAGCTTCTGAGGGACGACTTTTACTTTTACTTTTTACTTTTATGGAAATGTATTAAAGGAGTCATATTCTCCATCTTTTCACCTCCTCCTCCTGTTCTCCTCCTCCTCCTGGTCTGGTCGGTCCAGAAACCTTCAGTATTCTAAGTTTCTAGCTCCTCCTTGATTTTCCTCATTTGAATTTTGCATCATAGGAGCTGCATTCAGAATCTGCTGTGTCTGTGTGAGCTGGACTGGCTCCGCCCACACATGCCCATCTTGGGAAGAGGAGGAAGTACTTCCTCACGTGGTGCCATGTGCCAGAGCAGAGCTGCCTAATTGTGGGAGGAGTCAAAGGGAGGGCCTACCTTGATTGGGATTGGCTAAACCCCCGATGACACTATATAGGGTTTGATTTCTGATTGGCTGCTTGGAGCAACACACTTTTTAAAACCTGAAACAAGCCAGGGACAGAGAGGACAGACTGTCTTCACTTCTGGGACGTCAGTCCAGGTATGGGGACAATTAGTACTGCTGGAAAACCTTTAGAAAGAGGATTTTGAATAATATGACCCTTTAATTGTATGAATGACTGGAATTGAAGTCAAGACCAAGACCAAATTAAGACTTTAAGGGACCGAGACCTTCTAGTTCTTGAGTAAGTAGTGTTGATACCGGCCTCGAGTACTACAACACTATGAATGATTTAAAAATAATAGGAAGAATAATAGAAATGGATTCTCCAACTTTCATCAAAGCATCACTTCCTTGTTTCTTCATTAATGTGACGTGACTAAATAAAAAACAATCACAAGGTGCGACAGCTACGCTCAAGCCAATCGAAAGGTGGATCAATACTCTGATAAGTGAGAATCAACAGAATTTAAATAAGCTTTGAGCTTTCATTTTCTCCCCCTTTTACTGACCGTTTATAAAGTGCAAGTACATTGATATCCTGTCCAATCTGATACCAAGTAGATCAATAGTTGGTGTTGTTGATACCGATACTTTGTACTACTTAAGCTCATGGGTTACGAGGAAGAGATTAAAAGTATTTGTCTTTCAACTCAAATTATATTTAAACACAAGAATTATCAGTGTTTTGGAATGAATCTGCACGTCACCACTCACCAGAGTCGTAGCCACCACATAGTATAGCACAGTTCAATTCAATCCAACTTTATTTATATAGCACTACACACAACACAGTCATTTCTAGGTGCTTTTAACAGAGAGAAACCCAACACACAACAGTGTTGAGAGAATGAATGTCTTCACAGAGCACAGAGCTAAACTGGGTAGATCACTGGAGGCTCATAGTGACTGAAGCTGCGTTACACATGCTGGTCACTCCATCAGTCGCCACATGGCCGACACGGCAGTCACATTCACAAGATCCCAAAATGTAGAATAAAGATGAGGGTCTGGCTGGATTAGCCGTGTGTTGACGCGCACATTTTGTGAGACAGATGGGCTTGACACAAGGATAAAAAGTTTTCTGATCTCTCTCCTCCTTTTCACTGGTGAGTAAATAGGCTGAGCAACAACAGTGTTTGATGTTTGTCCTGTCAATATGGCGTCTGCTTGATAACCACGCAGGAAGAGCATGTGTATTCCGGAGGGTAATCCTCCAATGGGATTCAAAGAAAAACAAAGCAAACCAGGAAGGAGCCACGCTGTGCTGATGATGAGGGGCAATCATGAGAGGACGGCGGCCACTTTTATTACGGGAGAGAAAGTCGGGAATCAAAGCACCTTTGAGACTTGAAACCACACACACACACACACACACACACACACACACACACACACACACACACACACACACACACACACACACACACACACACACACACACACACACACACACACACACACACACACACACACACACACCAGGACACAAAGACATGGTGAGGCAGTGTGCCTTCCTCAAATACAGCTGTGAACTTTTATTAACACAAACACACAAAGAAAGTTGTTTTGTAACCTTCACAGATCAGGAAACGTGTCAGTTAAAACCCCCTCATGGCCATTTAACGGTACTGCTACTGTTTAGGCACCTATTGCCCCATTTTATTTCTTAAATTCTGAGGCTAAACTCTGTGTTTCCTGGCTTTTATGTTTCTGGGGCTGCTGTGGTTTGGTTGGTAGAGCAAGGAGTCTCTCAGTCGCAAGGTTGCAGGTTTGATTCCACATTCCACATGACAAAGTAGCCTTGCATGGCCTTGCATGGCAGCTACCCCCACTGGCGTGTGAATGGGTGAATGTAAAGTCCTTTGGTGGCTGCCTAAGCGGTGGAGAAGTGCAATGAATATAAGTGAAATCCATTTGAATCGTGTCATATTGATCATCGATCAGGGGTGCAGACGATTCCGCAGGTTCAAAGTATTGCACAGCGAGGTAAGAATTCTCATATAGTGTAAATACAGATCAATAAATGAAGCCTGTCTCGATAAACCATCGAAACATTGATAGCTAGAGCTGCACTCGGTAGAGCGCAGACCTTCACCAACACCACATTGTTTTTGCAGAACCGAGTTAGCATTGCTAGCATGTTAGCCCTTAGCTCATACCAATGCTAACTAGGTAGCTCAGGTATCAACATCACTGTGAAACACTGAGCAGGGAGCGTCTCCATGGCAACAGATGCTGATCTCCTTTGATCCCCTCCATGCGGTGCTTCTCCCATCCACTTTGTATATGACATTTTTTTCACAGTATTTTGGGATTTATTTGGAAATGTTTAACTGTTAACATCTTAGAGTCTAATGGATTGGTCCTTGGATGATGACAAATCATCCAAGAACATTTCCTGCAATTCAGGTGAGGAGTTTTTGCAAAAAGTTGGTAAAATACTGACATGCATACAAACCATTGATTAAATAATACACGCAGACAAAAACATAATTTTATCGCCAAACTTTCGTTCAGAATTTTAAAAAACTAAGAGGATAATCAAAAGTAACTACATCATTAGTATTTATATAGGTATTTATTCATACCGGTCTACTTCCTATAAACCTGTGACTTCTTGTCCGATTCCTTCAACGGATTGTCTCGGATACAACATTAAGCAACCAATCAACCAAACTGAGGACCAACTCCAGGGAAACTCTGCAGGTCACCTTCTTGGCATTCCAGCCTCTTTGTAGTCTGCGTCCCAATGGTCCACCCGGAGTTGATTGACAGGAATTTGTATTTATTTTTACACTGTCTTTCATCGTCTGTGAACCTTGGATCACCCGGAGCCACACCCCAGAGGCTCGCTCCAAAAACTAAAGATTTTCTTTTTTTTATTGAGCAGCGAGGAATCCCATTAACCTTTAGGAGCTTTGTACTTTCTAAACTGTATTCTTGAAGCCGCCGACCAAGGTTTTGATAAGCTCTTTTCTCGGCCTTCGGAGTGTTTATCAATATGTCAAGCCATTTGAAGAATTTGCATGCTGATGAGGTCTTGGTGTTTGTGTTTTGGTTTATAATCGACACGTCTTTCTTCTCCTTGTTCGTTTCTCCTCATTGTGTTTTTATTTTCCACCTTGAGTAAGGGCATCTTGAATAGACAGAAAAGAAACTCTACATCTGCAAAGTTCTTGAGGACTTTTTTTTTTTTTTGAAAGATTCATTAATTAGTTTTAGAAATTTACTATGCTTCATTTTTAATTCCTATGTGGTATTTTCCTCCGTCACCTGGACTGCAGATTGTTGTTCACCCACCATTAGCTGGGATTCTCCCTGCGATCCTGAATTGGATAAAGTTGTATAAAACATAAGAGAATATCAAATATAACAACATGTTTGTTTTGATGATTTTAAAGCCAATAAACTTGTAAATGAGACAAATTAATTTTTAAACAAGTCATAACTCCATCACTGGACAAACACAGAGATGATCACAAACACACATATTTACACCCTCAGACATTTTACACTTTGTTTTTGTTTATTTGTCTGTAAATGAGAAACAAATAAGACCCATGTCATTTTTAAGCTAAAGCATCACAACACACGTGCTAAATGATGCACTAAAGGTCTGTCTGTATCAAAACAGGCACAACTGGAAGCTGATTTACTAACAGGACACACTGAGGCCTCGTTTACATGACAAATCAAGTGAAAACTCATCATTTTCGCATATTTGTTTTGGAAAAGTTTCGTGTTTACACTGCAACATATTTAAAATGATGTTTGTTTACATGGAAACAACAGAAAACAATGTAGTTAACATGCCAGGCCACTAGTGGGTGCTGTTTGTTTTTGTAATGAAATCACACGCACATGCAGCGGAGAACAATGAGCTCTAAACATAAACAATGTTTGGACACGGACATTCCAGTGGACAGACCAAGTTGGATTGTTATTACAGTGACTGTCAAAATAAAAGTACCAAGTCCAGGAGAATATGAACTGGGATTCATGACACCACGGAGGAAACATGGTTCTGATTGGCTCTACTGAGCATGTGTGCCACAACTATTACCACTACTATAATATAGAAATGGTGCACAGGACCAGCAGCAGCCTTTCCTCTGTGACACAGAGGCGGAGTTGAAGTGTTTTCGAAAACTTCCATCTTGGGAACCATTTTCAAAAAGTGGCGTTTTCACTTCAAAACAGTGCCTGAGAATCTGACTGAGCCACAAACCATCGCAGACTTTTGTTTTTGTGTTTACGTTAATGAACGTGAAAGATTGGATGTGTTCCAGATGAGCTGAATACAGGGAGGAATACCTGCTAAAAGACTGACGTACAAGAAGCAGTTTACACCTGAAAACATTTGGATTGTTTCAAACACATTTCAACAGTTGAGGTGAGAATCAGCTCAGCTTTCTCAGACTAACTTTTGTTTGAGATATTTTCTGTGCTGTGCCTCAAACTGACTTAATAACAAGTGACCTGTCACAATGTCTTTCTTTGCTAAATTCCAGTACATTTGCAGTGACGCTCTGACATGTGACCTACCGTCCTTCAGCAGCATGTTCACCTTCATAGCGTCACCTTTCAATTTCAACAAAACCATTTCCAACCGCTTGAAATCGAACATGCTCATGCAAGATTTTAGTCTTTTCTTCTGTTATTGGTGTTGCGTTTCTATCTCTGGTGATGCATCGAATTGACAAAATAAAATGTCTTAGAATTGAAAGTATACTAACAATGATGTTCTTCCTTGTACCTGTTGGTTTTCTCCATGCTTCATTTACAAACCCAAAAAGCACGCCCATAAGCAAAACAAAATGCTCTGTGGGTGTGACTGTGAGTGTGTCGTCTCACTCTAAAGAGACCAGGGGTGCTTCCTAATAGTCACTCCTATCTCCTTAACTATCCACCTTTCCTTAACCCTGTGGATGAGATCACGGGGTTAAGGAAAGGTGTTAGGAGGCTTCCTAAAGGAGTTAGGAAAGGTGATCATGTTTCGACAATCAGACCACACTTCCACTAGGTGGCGTAATAATAACCCGATGGTGGTGAAGGTTAGTGACGTCTGCTGTGGGGAAAAAAGTAGAAATGCGATAAAAAGTAGAATAAAGGTGGTTCCTCTCACGTTCCTCTGATGTTCTAACCTCTGATATAACGTCAAACATCTCAAGGTTTGAATATAAATCAAAGTAACAGAGGAACTAAAGGGAAACGGCTGCAGGTGAATAAAGAACCAGTCAGAGTGAGAACAGGCTGCACTACAACTGGACTTTACTGTGTTGGTTCTACAACATCCAGAACATTATTAGTTGGGATCTGGGTTCTAGATGATTTCAAGTTGTTCTAGGCAGATTATTGCTTTGGTAACTTACATGATCTGCTCCTTGTTCAGTCATCCTGAGTTTCCCTGAACGCTCCGATGAGCGGGTTCCTTTAAATGTTGTCGCCGCAAGGAATTGTGGGGGAACATGAGCTGGTCTCCTTTGGTAAAGGAACCATCAGTGGTTCCTAGGCTAAAGGAGGTTCTAAAGGAACCATCAGTGGTTGCTATGCTAAAGGAAGTTCTAAAGGAAGCATCAGTGGTTCCTAGGCTAAAGGAGGTTCTAAAGGAAGCATCAGTGGTTCCTAGGCTAAAGGAGGTTCTAAAGGAACCATCAGTGGTTGCTATGCTAAAGGAAGTTCTAAAGGAAGCATCAGTGGTTCCTAGGCTAAAGGAGGTTCTAAAGGAAGCATCAGTGGTTCCTAGGCTAAAGGAGGTTCTAAAGGAACCATCAGTGGTTGCTATGCTAAAGGAAGTTCTAAAGGAAGCATCAGTGGTTCCTAGGCTAAAGGAGGTTCTAAAGGAAGCATTGAGCCTCCTTTCCTTAGCTTAGTAAGAATTCCAACGCTCCTTATCATGGCCACCACTTAAAGACTTCTGGGGTTAAGGAGAAGTGGATAGGAAAGGAGACAGGAGGGACTATTAGGAGATAGGAAGGACTGTTAGGAGATAGGAGGAACTGTGGGGAGATAGGATGAACTATTAGGAGATAGGAAGGGCTGTTAGGAGATAGGAGGAACTGTTAGGAGATAGGAGGAACTGTTAGGAGATAGGAAGGACTGTTAGGAGATAGGATGAACTATTAGGAGATAGGAAGGACTGTTAGGAGATAGGAGGAACTGTTAGGAGATAGGAGGGACTGTTAGGAGATAGGAGGAACTGTTAGGAGATAGGAGGGACTGTTAGGAGATAGGAGGAACTGTTAGGAGACAGGAGGGACTGTTAGGAGATAGGAAGGACTGTTAGGAGATAGGAGGAACTGTTAGGAGATAGGAAGGACTGTTAGGAGATAGGAGGAACTGTTAGGAGATAGGAGGAACTGTTAGGAGACAGGAGGAACTGTTAGGAGATAGGAGGGACTGTTAGGAGATAGGAGGGACTGTTAGGAGATAGGAGGGACTGTTAGGAGATAGGAGGAACTGTTAGGAGATAGGAGGGACTGTTAGGACAAACCCTGGGAGTTTTCCCCCGGACCAAGCAGAGAAAGGCTTTTAAGCTGAACTGCCTGTTTTCAGCTTCCTGTAACTCCAAGCTGGATAAAGCAAGAAAAAAATATGGAAGGATTCATATTCTAAGATCTACATGGTTTCAGTTCCTTCTGATTAACAAAGATTTCCCGCAAATTCCTAAGAAAAAGAAAGTTGTTAAACGGCTCCCAGTGAAGTTGTTCGGAGCGGTTGACCTGGAACATCGCGTCACATGGAGAAGCAGCTCTTCTCTGACTCATGGCAGCACCATCTCAAACACCTTCCAGCTCCAGCGCATGCACAAATTAACATTTCCCTTTAATGTTTAAATCCAATTCAGCGCACACAGTTTGTGTTTGAAAGCATGACAACCATATTTAGATGTTCTGCAAAGACCTTGAAATCGAGAGCATGTTTCTGTAACTTCAGGCGATGTCACCCCCTTGTTGAGGTCGTCGAGCGTTGGGATGATGCAGCTGGATTCCTTCGAGTGTGTTAATCTGCCTCATGTACCTGCTCCATAAAATCTCATTTTGCAGTCTCTGCTGAGTAGCGTAGCCCGACTCCCCCCCCGAGTCGCCCTGCTGTGACTGTGATCACAGATATCCTCCATCTCACATATCATTAACTTCATGTCCAGTGGCAAGCATTCTTCACACAACCCCCTCCAAGGTTTAATCCAAGTCATTTTTGTAGTGTAATGTACTAATTAACCCTTCTGACCTTTAAGTTTTTCTTCTCAATTCTTAAATAACCTTAGGACTTAATTCTTCTGGCTACTTTCTTTTGTATCAGTTTGAAACCAGAGTTTGTCTTGTTCCACTTCTTTTTTCGGGAACGACTAATTCCAGGCCCGTCCAGCTCGTCGACGTGAAAACAAAGGAAGCTCAGTGGAACAACGCTGAGAAAGCGCATCACAAACTCCAGAGCTCACTTGTGGGCTCTGGAGTTTTAATTTGCATGTTCTTCCTGTGCTTTTGTAGGTTTTGTCAGGAGAACTGTGATGATGACAAATACAGAGATTAATAATATACATTTTCTTTCCACCTGTTTTGCATGAACATTGACTTCTGTCAGTCCCTAAAAGATTGGTTTTAAGATTTCATGTGAAATTTCATAGTTTTCCACTTCACATTATGAATTACTGTATTTTTAATATTAAAATCTTACTTTGTTACATAGTAGATATTTCCATGCACAGGATATTGTATGAGATACTTTAGGTTTGGAACTGTCTCATGAACAAGTTTATTTTAAATATTATATTTCTCATATTTACGTCCGCCAGAAAGACCAAAGGAGATCAGCGTCTGTTGCCATGGAGACGCTCCATGCTCAGTGTATCACACAGTGATGTAGCTACATGACTATCATGCTGGCGATGCTAACTCAGTTCCGCAAACAAATGTGGCGTTGGTGAAGATCTGCGCTCTACCGAGTGTAGCTCTAGTTTACTTTGCATACACCAGCGGTGTCGAACACAACAAGGGGCTCCGATCTCAAAGCCACCGGGCAAATTGATTTTTTGGAATTAATTTCTGAAGAGTAACAGCATCCCAATTTTAAAACTAATGACAGAGTTATCCTCAAAGCTGCACTAGTACGACTTAATGGGGTCTGACCCTGGAAAACATAATGTAGTGGAAGTTGGAACAGATCAAACTGGTTACAGAATTATGTTTGTAGAAATGACTACGAGGACTGAGCTGACACTGTTTATATATACAGGTATATATATACACACACACACACACACACACACACACACACACACACACACACACACACACACACACACACACACACACACACACACACACACACTGGTATTTCTTTAAGCCTATTTGGATTCTTTTCAAATCCTTTGATAATTAAATCAAAATCTCCACACACACACACACACACACACACACACACACACACACACACACACACACACACACAAACACACACACACACATGCATGCGCAGGCATAAATATAGACACAAACACATCACATGCCTTCTTGGGGACAGTGTTTCTGGGCTGCCTTGAAGGCTATAATTTGTGTAGAATTATTCTGTTTTGTCCTTTAAGTGGCACGTTGCATCTCTCGGGGGCCTTGGATGTGATAATAGCTGTCTCTTAATAACAATCGTTTTTCTCTTTGGCTGGGTTTTATTTTGACAAACGCCGTATCTGAAACATGCAAACAGATGTGACCTTAACCAAGCGCCCGGCAGGTTTGTGTATTCAATTAGGCTTAAAGGGAAAAGTCATTCATGCTTATTTTGAAAAGGAATGAAGAAAAAAAAAAAAGCCAATGAGACTGATTTTCTTGTCACAGCAGTAGATTCACTTAAGAGTGTCGCGGATGAGTACAAGCAACCTTCCGTGTCTCTTATTCACTTTGTTTGCTCTGAAAATGCATTTCATCAAGCTCAATCTGAGGAAGCAAACGGTCCGCGTTTTCAAATATACTAGCGTGAGGCTCCATTAAAAGTAACACAAATACATAATATACTAAATTATTCCAACATATTCTGACATCATGTACCTAATAAATATGTGTTTGCGGGGTGGATGGTGATCAGCGCTGCCAAACGGAGCAGCAGGGACGTTCTGACAAAACCTGCCAGTAAATCCATGTTTGCAAACCTACCAGAGACCTTGACATTTACACTGGAGGGCTGTCGCCCGTTAATTTGGATTAAAGTTGTGTTCACACACAACGTGTTTTCCCCCCGTGAGACATTGGAAAGCGAGTGAGCTAAAAATATGTAGTCAAGCAGCATGTCACTCACTGTTTTGACCTTGTCATTCAGCAGACCCTAAAAGCTTTTCCTCCCTCAACAATGCAGTATTCTAGGATGTACTGTATCACACTTACACAGGTTTACACTACGTTTTCCAGTTAAAAACATTAAAGGGCTTATGACATCATATTTTGTGTTAGTTTTATTATTTTTACCGGAAAAAATAAAAGCAGTGGTGGCTGGCCAATAGAGGGCGCCGCCACCCCCTGGGAGCAAGAAGCAGAAAAAAAATGATAAAATAAATGAATAAACTCTAATAATGTTGGAATATGTTGATGCGGACAAACTAACAATGGGCCCTGAAGTGTCTTTGCTTCATTTTATGTAGATAATCTTCAATAAATGAGGATTTCTTGATTTCTCTGTGTCTGGGGAGCCTGGGGCAACGTGAAATCTGCCCCGGAGAGGCGGGGCTTAGTCACGCTTTCACCAAATACTGATCAACACTATGAAATTAAACCAATCAGTGTTATTTTATGTCCAAAACTTTGGACGACTTTTAAATCGCATGACCAGACCTGCTCAGTGATTGGCTTAAAGTCACTTCTGGTTTATTCTCATGTGTTTCTACCAGATGTTGAGATGAAGACAAGTGGTGAGTGTCTGATTATCAACTCTGTCACATCTCTTTTAATTCACCGTTTGAAAGGAGAAATGTGGCTCAAATGCTGCAGATCAGGTTCAACATCCTCCATCATAGTTATTTTTAAATGCACACAAACAGAAAGGTGTTGAGAATCAGGCAGGGGAATGTGAACACGCCCTAAATGGGCCAAAACACTAAGGCTGAATCTGGTTCTCCTAATATTTGATGTTAATCTTGAGATCCGAACAATGTGGAGACTTTCTGCAGAAGAAATGGAGACATTGTGAGGTCTGGACGACCAACTGTGATAAACATATCCAGGATCTCTGTTTCCTGAGTTGACCAATCCAGATACGGACGGTCCAGATAACCGTGACCAGTGATGCCTGTAACGCTTTAATTAGTAACGCGCTACTCTTACATGACCACTTTTCCCAGTAACCAGTAATCTAAGGCGTTACTATTTCCAAACCAGTAATCACATTAAAGTTACCCCTCCAAGTCACTGTGCGTTACTATTGTAAGTGTTTTGTCTGCAAAAACTTTATTATGAAACAGAACCGGGTCGTTCACCAATTCTCCTCCAAACTCACTCACCTGACCCGCCCCCTTCCCCACTCTCAGCCAATCACAGACCAGCTCGCTTGAATGGTGCGTTCATGTGACACAAAAGAATAGGAACTAACAAACATCATTAATAAACCTTAATATTGCAACGATAACACAACTGCAGAGATGTTACACTATTTTTGTAGTTTTCCTGAGTAAAAAGATACATTGGCAGGAAGCCCCGCCCCTTTTCTCAGAGTTTTTAGTAAAACTAGTTTCCTTTTTAATGTTGAGATGGTGAAAGGGCGCTGTCGCAGCTGCTGAAAGTAACTAAAAAGATGCCTGTATTCTAACTTACTTACTTTTAAAAACAAGTAAAGTAACCAAGATACTTTTTAAAGGAGTAACTAGTAATCAGTATCAGATTACTTTTTCAAGGTAATTGTGGCAACACTGACCGTTACTACGAAGCAGGTTAACAACTCGCTAGTTCAACCCAGACCTAAGTGTGTGCGTTCACATGAAAGGGGTGGAGCTTGCAGCGTGTGACCAATCACAGAGGGAGAAACCCTGCAGAGCAGCTGACTTTACCATAGAGGAGCAGTTCATCTCTGAGATTACGAAGAATTCAAACACATCCAGCAGCTCAGAGCAACACTGCTGCTGCAGCCAAAGCCAGAACCTTCCTGACTTGTTAATGCTGACTTGGTGAGATTAGAGCAGATTAATTCATGGGACAATAGAACCGGAGTCACTTTCACTTTATTCCAGCAGAACGGTTCCAGGCAGAGCTTCCTCACTGCTCTTCTTTTACTTTACATTTTACATCCACTTGTTCTGAGGCGGAGTTTCCTCCGTGTGAGTGTGTTTCCTGTTGGAATATTAATTCATCACCGTGACGACAGGAGAAGTTCTGCACCAATCACCATCATATGATAATGGGCAAGTCATTTTCCAAGAGATCTGATTGGTCAGGAGGCTGAGCTTCACACTGACCGTGATCTTATCCAGAACATATCCTGCTCCGGAGCAGGTTAGACATTCAGAGTCAGTTACCATGGTGATTTATCCCGGGAAGAAGTGAACCAGCGTTGGAGTACAGAAAACCAGAGTTAATCCTGAAGATACCTCCTTAAGAGAAACTCCAGCGTCGTAGTCCAGGCCTCTGGTGTTCTAGTTGGGAATAGAAGAGAAAAGGATAGGGCAGGTTGTGAAGGGGATTCAAACCCTGGTTCTGGTTCTTTCCCTGTAACGGTCTCTGCATCCCGTATCATTTTAAAACCTCAACCTATGCTGGTCTTGGCCGGCTGGTATCACGGCCGCCGAACTTGGAGGGAGAAGTTTGAACTCAATGAATCTCAATGCGAGTGATGAATAATGATGAGTCATGAGCTCAGAGACAAACAATGTGAATCAACAACAAAATATCACATTTCCATCACATTAGTGTGATTTTGGCAGGACTTTCAGCAGTTTTTGGTTTTCTGAAGGCTCCCCGGTTTGGTTCACATTGTTTCTTTTAGAGATCTCAGATTTTGGCACGGTCCAAGAAATCTGGCGCATCTGACAGCTGCTAAGAAAACACGTTCACCTCGAGGATCTGATTATAAATTCTGCATTTTCTGTGCTTTTTGAGTTTCTTTCAATATGCCAGGGACACGCTTCCAAACATGCACATACACAACTTTTAAACCGAGTAACAATGGGAGCCGGACACACTCATATTTCTCATGAATACTTTAATATCACACAAACACACACACACACACACACACACACACACACACACACACACACACACACACACACACACACACACACACACACACACACACACACACACACACACACGTAACCTCTGCTGCATCTGGTGCACTGGAAGGAAGTGACCGCTTCCCCTTGTAGAAGTCCAATGAATATTTAACCATCTAATATAATTTACACTTGCTTACTCACATGCTCACTTCCAGACGACTCACGTGTGCACACACACACACACACACACACACACACACACACACACACACACACACACACACACACACACACACACACACACACACACACACACACACACACACACACACACACACACACACACGCGCACACACACGACACAGTACATCGATACTGACTCGGGTCACTACAGCGACAAGAGTCCAGGTACCGATTAATTTATAATGTGTACATGTGTGTATGTGGGCAGGTGACAGCTAAGGTCACTGCGGATTTGATATACGCAGTCTGCTGCAAAATGACAACAGTAATTTCATGGATGTATACACACACACACACACACACACACACACACACACACACACACACACACACACACACACACACACACACACAGACCGATATGCATGCACTTGTCTCTCTGAGGACATTGATAATCATGAGAACTATATATAAACATTTCAAGAAAACAATATGATCAAGTCGTTACATATGATTTGCCACCCGAGCTTTCAGACATCAACCATCAAAAATAAATGCCTCTCCTCCGAACGAGGTGCACGAAACCTTCTGCAGCATCAATAAACATGAGGTGTGAAACATGCAGGTGATTTTCCGGTTTGAAAAGGTCAGTTTGGGTCAATTGTGCAGGCTGCAATGTGTTTGGATACGAGGTAAATATGAACTATGAACAAGGACCCAACAGTGAGAGATTGGTGAATGATGTCTAACTGACAAAACGATATAATGGTGTGAGAACTTTTTTTATTTGTAGATTCATTCATATTTGCTCACCAAGAAACTCAATATCCCAGACAACATAGCAGTTTAAAGTCTGAGATCTTTGAGTTCGCGCTGGTGCACAGGTTTGGCGCCAACAAATACAAACATTATTTTACTTGGAACCAAAAATCACCCATAATTGCTGCGACTCCAAAATGGTTGAACTACAGCTCATGCTCAGTAGATCAATACAACAACAACATCAATACTTCTCTTAGGATTATCAAGTAAAACGATCAATCAGCACTGAATATATGCATTTTAAGTCAAAACATGTTTATTTATCACAGAGAAAAACTTGGTGGACTATTTAAAGAGCATATTTCTCGCAGGCTGCAAGGAACTAAGACAACTTGTTCTTATTGTCATATTATTGTCACAACTGTGGCTGCAAATAAAAGTGTCTGTTTACATGACTTTTTGAAAAGTACATTGTTTTCAGCAATGTCCATGGAAAGTTGGATTGTTATTACGGTGACTGTCAAAATAAAAGTACCAAGTCCCAGGAGAATTTGGACTGAGAGTCATGACACCACGGGGAAAACTTCTGAATGTCTCTACTGAGCATGTGCAGAACAAGTAGTTGTTATGGCTGTGGTGCGTATTTCAGCAGCAATGTTTTCAGATAAGGTAAGGTAAGGTAAGGTAAGGTAAGGTAAGGTAAGGTAAGGTAAGGTAAGGTAAGGTAAGGTATGATGAGAGGGGATGAGATGAGATGAGATGAGATGAGATGAGATGAGATGAGATGAAAATGGCCACAGAAACACGGCCCCAAACAAAAGAATACAACACATATTTAAAACACACTAATGACATGTGTAAACACATAAAGGACATGTTAACAGGAAACAGTAGCCTATAAAAGAAAAACCAAGAGCTACACTCGGTAGAGCGCAGACTTTCTCCAACGGCACATTTGTTTGTGGAACGGAGTTAGCATAGCTAGCATGTTAGCTGTCAGCTATCAATGCTAACTAGGTAGCTCAGGTAGCTACATCACTGTATGAAACACTGAGCAGGGAGTGTCTCCATGGCAACAGACGCTGATCTCCTTTGATCTCCTCCTTGAGGTGACTTTCATCCGCCTTGTATGGGACATTTATTCGCAGTTTTTGGGATTTTTCTGGAAACGGTTTGTCGTTAACGTCTTAAAATGTAATAGATTGGTCCTTGGATGATGACAAATCATCATCAGTGAAAAATTGGTAAAATACATACCTACAAACTATAGATAGATGGATGGATGGATGAATAGATAGATACATAGATACAACCTTCTCGGCCAACTTCGTTGGTCGTCCAACGTTCCCTGGTGAACGTATAATAATAAATATATGCACAGTCCCGTTTCTTATTTCAGAAATGTTGCTTTCCCCCTTTTCCATGAAGATGCAGTGTTTTCAAAAAGTTCCCACCTTGGAATCTGTTTTGAAGTTTCAAGTTGTGTTTGCAGTGACTGTGGGCACCGTTGTTGTGTGAACAGACCCCAAGACGTTTTCTGTTTTCACTTGAACACGTTGTGTAAACTGGGCCTGAGTTTCACTTAAAAATTATAATTTGAAGCTTTTTAGCTTCTTTCTGTGTCGGTTCTGTTTTCACTTGTAATGAAGATCCTTTAGAGGTTGCATACAGTGATTATGTAATTCAAAGGAAATGTAAAGCGGCTGGGAGCACTTTGCTGCTCTCACATGGTTTGTTTTTAATAAAAAAATTTTTGAGCCTTTACAATCTTCACCGATAGACTTGATTCCTGCAAAGTCAGTCGTTTTCCCACCCAGTCTGTGGAGCAGGAAGTTAATGACAGGCGAGTGGGCCGTGTGCAGGGAAATGTAATGCATCCAAAATACTAAAAGCAGCAACACCACTGGATTCCTTCAGGAGCAGGTTTGGTGAAGTTTTTCACTCCAGATCTCAGCCTGATAAAACTAATCAGCTGTTCCAGGAGGACGGACCATCCAGCTCATGATGAAGTAATGAATATATTACTTATTACAAATAAATAGTTACAACTGTACTCAAGATTCAAGCAGTCAATGAGCACAAAAAACATTTAGAAACTTGTGAGGTTGGTTACGAAGTTAAACTGGGAGAGAATCTTAAAATATGTACAGGAGGAGGAGAATCGACTATTTTCACCAGTTATTCGCATTGAAACACACACACACACACACACACACACACACACACACACACACACACACACACACACACACACACACACACACACACACACACACTATTGCTAATGAGAGCTGCAGGGTGAGCTGTTGCTCCCTTGTCCTCCATGCACGGCTGCAAACAGGATAAACATGGACTTACCCACAATCCTCAGAGGACTGTAATGACCTTTCCTAACTTAACTGTACCGTGTGTGTGTGTGTGTGTGTGTGTGTGTGTGTGTGTGTGTGTGTGTGTGTGTGTGTGTGTGTGTGTGTGTGTGTGTGTGTGTGTGTGTGTGTGTGTGTGTGTGTGTTCCTGTAAATGCCTCCACCATAACATAATGCAATAACACACGGTGACATATTGGACCAAGCACAGCATCAACAACAATTAGAGAACATGTGCGCCTAACAGTAATTAATTAGGCTAAATATGAAGTAATGGCGTGCATGGCTCTCATATTTTCATTTCATATTGTGAAACATGAGTTTGTTTTTCTCTTGAAATACCAGAATGGATGCTAATAAATAGGCCGTGTGCACCATGGAAAACATCCAAGCAAGTCCACAAAAAACATTCAGGCCTCGCTTATACGTTTACACATCCAGGGAAAATACATTGTTTTTGCATTTTTATTTCAGGAAAATGTTGCTTTTACAGGGCAACATTTTGAAAAAGGGTGTACTGAGACACAATGAAACCCCAAAAATAACCCATCAACCTCAGCCTCACCTGGGCAAGTAATAAAAAAGGACAAATTCCCCCAAAACACACGATAAAGGAAGTTATAGACAATACAGGAGAATTTCTGATGCAATCTGAAGCACTTTGTACTTACTTACTTTGTATCTTGAAGTTGGACTTCGGCCCACTGATTCCTCCCAGTTCTTTTATCCTAAAATTGGTTGTTCAAAATAAAGTCGAAACGACTTCTCAAGTTTAACACATTTATTAAACAAAGTCAGATGCAATGAGCAATGCCAGACACCAGGTGAACTCACGCAGGAGCACACTAACAGCATGTCGAGCTTCCTAGGATCGACAGTTTTCTTCTGGCCGCAAGGCTTGTCCCGACAACGGGTTGGTACCAATGTCTCTTATCTCCTTCGCCCAGCTCACGATGCCTCCACTGCTGCAGCAGATGTTTTCTTAACTTAGAGCAGTTTTACTGCTGAGCCAGCATATTGCTATCTTCACCAACGAAAGTTGGGCTGAGAAGGTTAAGGTTCCATCTGCGTCTATTTATTTATTCATTGGTTTGTATGTATTGATTGTACGAACTTTTCACTAGAACCTCTCCCCCGAATTGCATGTGATCTTCAGGGATGATTCGTCATCATCCAAGGACCAACAGATTAGATTTTGGGACCTTAACAGCTAAAACTTTCAGAATAAATCCCAAAAAAATGGGAAATGAGAGAGGCACTTCATGGAGGAGTTTAAAGGAGATCAGCATCTGTTGCCATGGAGACGTTCCTGGCTCAGTGTTTTACTCAGTGATGTAGCTATCTGCGCTACCTCGTTAGCATCGATATAAGCTAACGGCTATCATGCACATGAAATTCTGATATTGCCCATCCATCCATCCATCCATCCATCCATCCATCCATCCATCCATCCATCCATGTGCTAAACATATTGAAATAAATGAAAACAGAAACAGTTGTTTTTCACATAAATGTTTCCTCCAACACCTTACATACTGAAGCTACTTGTGATGTTGATACTATTTTTCATGGATTGACAAGCTTTGGGACGGTCGGTACAGAACTGGACACACTAATCAGTGTCGCTCTGTGCTGCTGCTTCTTTTGCTCCGTGCACAAGGAAGTTCCCTAGACCGCTGCTAACAACAGCATTAACGACTACACCTTGCACCCCACAAAGGATAAACAAGGAAATGAATTGACGATGCTGTTGAGAGCTATTCTAATCAGAGGGTCTGGGTTAATGAGAAGGCTGCTTAGCACTCGCGACACGGACAGCGGGTTTCCACTCCAGAGACTGAAACTCATACAGGGGAGCCTGGTACATGCTCGGAAAGGCAATAAAAAAGTAGCCACAGGCATCATGTTACATTGGATTCAACACAAAACACAAGCAGTAGGGCAAAGACGGATCTGTCCAGGAAGAGGAGGAGTACATTCAATTTTAAAGTTTCAAACAACTCAAAACCAAGCCGGAGCTTCAACTGCCTGCTTCCAATATGTGAAAGTAAAATCTTGCATGCAGGCCTACGAGGCCAGAGAAAAACTCTTTCTGGCCATCTTCAGCCCAGAGTGGCCACGCTTCAAGAGAACCAGTCCCAGATGTATCAGACATGAGCTGCCTGAGCTGCCTTTTGCCCAACGGCACTGAAACCTGCAGGATCAGAGGAATCTTTTCCCCTTAAGCCAATAAAGAACAGGACTGCTGACATTAACAAGTGTGCACACTTCATACCCGGATTTCCTCGACACGGTGTCAAGCCGCCAGGCCATAGGACTGCTGACATTAACACTTCCATGAAGACAGTAACCAAGCGACCCTGATCAGTGGATTTATAAGGAAATACTGATAAGATTCCACTGCATTCCTCTTTATAATTATACTCACATGTAATGATGGATCACCAGGACCGTCCATCCCGACATGCAGAACACCCACTGCGCTCAAGGATTCATTTCTATCAAGAAATACTTCGAAGCATGCACTGCTGAGAGCCTTCTGCACAAGCAGATCACATCGCCTCGAGCTGCAGAGCTCCAAGCTTGAAGGATGATAACGGCGAGCCCTCGTCCACCTCAGGCCCCGCGGCAAGACTGACTGACAGTCGACACCTGACCCTGCGCTGTGGAAAATGTGCCATGAACTCAAACCGATCAAAAATAGTGTTTATCGCCATGTGACTTCCAACTCTGCTTCCACCTGACCTGAAGTTACTAATTAATTACATGTATTCAGTCAGTAAGGGTTTTATTTACTAAAAAAACCATGATGCACTGACACCAGTATTTTCTGTCTCTTTCTTTATTTATGTGGTTCTCGCCCAATTCTTCATATTGTGAACTCGGCTTATGTTACATAACTGCTGTTGTTTATGTTGTAACTCATCTTTGAGAACATATATATCTTCCAGGAATGTTAATATAATTATAATCTTTCCTTTACATTTAGTTGTCAACAGTACAAACTATACATGAAATCATGTTGAGTCAATATTATTCCATATATGTACTGTGATTTCTGAACAATGATTCGGCTAATTGATGGATTTTTACGTGTTCACGAGCCTCATGCCGCCGATACATTTAGCCTCGTCACATCAGGCCAATGGAACTGCTGAACATGTCATAGTTGAATTACCGGTTGAATTACACTAAATTCTTTAGATCAGTCGCTCTGCGATTTCTGTGTAAATATGTGATGCTGTGTGTGATGCGTTCAGGTGCATCACGTAACTCCCGCCTGCTGCGCTCCAACACCGTAAGCTCATTACTTGAGCTAATGTCATTTCAATACCTGCTAGTAATAAATAAAATCGAATTTAATTTGATTGATTAATAGAATAAAATAATAATAATTGTAGGATTACAAAAACAGACCTCAGCAGTGTAGCATTATAGCACAGGGAAAAATATTTTTATCATGCAAAACTGGTTTTCTAAGAAAACCATATATGGACCCCATACATCATACATAGGCACATTTCTTGTCCTTCTTTTTAAAGATACGGGTTAGTCTCTCCAGAAGAGATTTGCAGCCAGTTCCTTTATCCATTGTCCAACAGTTGGCGTGTCCAAACTTTTACATAAAAGTTCAACAATCTGTCTGGCTTGCGGGCTTCTATGGATATGGGACAGAATCAACTGTTCAATTTTAGACAGCAAAGGCACAGAAGACAGATGCTTGTGTGGAGCTTAAAGAAGTGTATTTTTGCGAGGTAAAAATTTTTACACAGTTGATAAGTCAATAATTTGCAATCTTCAAATAAATCTGAAATGTTTCCAACACCTTTGTTGAACCACATTTTGAATCCGCCATCAGCTCTCCCAGGTTTGGAGAAAGTCCTGGGGGAGCGTTGTGAGAGTACAGGTGAGTCACCAACATGCTGGTGAGCTGAGCACCAGATCCTGATTGAGTTGCATTTAAACATTTAACCTTTAGACTAGGGTTGGGTATCACCAGGTACCTCGTGATACGATACTGTCACGATATTTTGCCCACGATAATGATGATATCACGATACAGCGATTCTGTGATAATCGATATATTGCAAGAAATTTCATCCACGATACATCACGATATCTGTGTCACTGAAGAAATTCAGAATTTATTGACTGCACTAAAAACAAAGTGTGTACTGCACAGTGGCTCTTCTTAACACACATTGACCATAACTAGTCTGATATCCTTGTGTTATGTATAAGGTTATCTTTAAGGGAAGACTGATACAAAAAAATGTTTCACCAAAACAATATCTGTATGTGCAAATGAACATAAAATCATTAAAAACAAGTGTGACGTTTAACTTAAACCTGCACTGCAGACTGCACATACATTTCAGTGCCAATACTAATTTGTCCTTTGTAAACTTGAAAACATTTAACTTGTGCTTCGTACTGAACTTGTGTAAAGTTAACCTAAACCTGTACTGCACACACATTTCAAACTGCATGTTCTTCTTCAGGAAGAGCAACTGGTCAGCGTGCTCAGAGGTGAGACAGCTCCTCTGAGACCTGATTATGTCACCTGCGGTAGAAAAGACACGTTCCGCCGGTACACTGGTCCCTGGGACACATACATGTCTTTGGGCCAGCTTGGCAAGGAGTGGGTAGGCGTGAGCATGAGATTTCCACCAGTGCAACGGGTCATCAGTCAGTGGTAGAGGTGCAGCATCAAGGTATTGCTTGCTCTCTGTTTCAGCTATGGAAATAGCCGACAGTTGACGGTGGGTGGTCTTCAACATCTGCCCAAGAAGATCAGCAAGTGCAGACTTCCCCTTCTTCTTTGGTGTGTGTGCATTGGTCTCTGGAGTCTGCTGCTCAGTGCTTCCCCCCTTGTCATCAGTAGGAGTAGGGCTCACTTGAGATTCATCTATGTCTGCATCTTCCTGTAAGAAACATGTTTTTAGGTCATACCAAGTCTAAAAACGGGTACTGTGAATTTTACATTTTTCTGCATCTCTTTTTAGTACTAATAATAACTTTGATTTAATTCTTATAGATTTTTATATATTATTGATTTTTGTGCATGTATGGATTAGATAATGACTATATATGGCATCGAGCAGAAATTAAATGCACAAAAGAAACTAAGCGAGAAGATGACCTACTACTGTTAAAATTAATCCTAATACTTTCAGAGCAGCAGCCATTGGCATACGTGTCCTGAACATCTTGTTGAAATAGGAACTGCAGAGACTTAAACCTGGGGTCTCAGGCTGATGAGATGTGCAGGATGTTTTTCTGCTCCAGAGTCATATCGCTTGGACAGGTCTTGGTGGATGGTGGTCTTAATCTCTCTGACAAAAGAGGGATCTTCAATGGTGCTGGTTGTGTCACTTAGTAGCTGGGCATGGAGCAGAGCGATGATGGAGATTGTTGGGCTCTTCTACTCACACATGATATTTGTGGCCACCAGCATTGGCTTGAGTGCTTACACCACCTCTTCGGTATTTGAGGTGTCAGTCTCATCTGAGGTGCAGATGTCAGTGGTACTCTCTCTAACCTTAATGAAAGAACACAGGACAGAATGAAACTTTCATTATAAATATATAATTTACATTTATAAATAATGTACATTTACAATTTTTTTAATTACATTATTACAAATTCTAACCAATTTATATGTTGTTATTTATAACCTATCAAAATTCAGCTTGCCTATGCTTTATTGCAAGAACAGAGCAGCATAGAACTACAAAAAAATAATGAGATAATATTGAAATTAGGAGCATATTTTAAGCTATATCATTCATTCACAATCACAAGCTTATTAAAATGTAATCTAATCTATATGATGTACAAACTAATAGAAACACACGTAGATTTTAATACACAAACGTTATGTTATCAACAATATAAGGTTAGATTAGAATGAATAACCTCCCTCGGAGATAACAAGGCAGCACCGATCGCAGGCTGCTGCTCCAGAAACCTGACCAGCATCTCATAAGCACTATTCCACCGCACAGCAACATCTGTAATGAGCTTGTGACGTGGCAGTCCAAACATCCTTTGGTTTCTCTTAAGTGCATCGGCGGCTGAGGTGCTCCTGTGGCAGAACGTAGAAATCCTCCGGACTCGAGCAACGAGCCGAGCAACAGCTGTCAGTCTCAGGGCATGCTGTGAGGCGAGGTTCAGTACATGTGCAAAACACCAAATATGTTGGTATCCAGTCCGCTCAACAGCAACAGTCATATTAGATGCGTTGTCTGTGACGACTGCTGGGTCCTTCCCTGTAAACTTCCACTCCACCGTGGCCTTTCGTATGACTTCTGCCATGTTAGCACCGGTGTGAGACTCGGACATCACCCGAGTCTGGAGAACGAAGGACTGCAGTTCCCACTCATGAATAAAATGAGCAGTGATTGTCACAAAGGACTCCGTGGCCCTGGAAGTCCACGCATCGCACGTCAGTGAAACTCTCTCAGCAGACTGAAGTGCATTTTCCACTTTTGCTTTCGTCTCTGCGTACAATGCAGGGATAGCTTTCTCAGTGAAGTATTTTCGACAGGGTATGTCATATCTTGGTTCCAGTGTATGTAGCATTCGGCGGAAATCGTCATTTTCGACGACACTATATGGTCTTAGATCTTTACAAATAAAGCAAGTGATGGATTTAGTAATACTCGCAGCCCTGGGGGATGCAACAGGAAGCTTTGCTTTAAATACGGTGTTGATTGTAGGCTGGCTTACAGAAACGTTAGCATTAGCATTGCTAACCGTCTTCTCCTCCACGGCGAGCACAGGATGATGACGGACAAGGTGGCTATGCATGTTCGTTGTGTTGCCGGTGTACTTCACCTTTGTGAGCCAGTTCTTGCAGATTGCGAACTCTTTATTAAGTGTTGTTCCATTGTCAGTAAAGTAAAAGCCAAGGTGGGCCCACACTTTAAACTTGAAATTCGACGGTGCGTCTTTCACGTGTTTTTCTCTGCTGTTTGCTAATCCTCCGCCTTGAGCCATTTTCCTCCCAAACGTCTTCTTTTTTTTAATTTCCTTCCAAAGAGCGACCGCAGCACCCATACTCATGCGAAGCGCCATCATGTGGAGGCTTGAAGTACTGATTCTGTGAATCAAAACTGTAGCAGGTTTTTGTGAGAGAATCTGTTTAGAACGGCTTTATGTCGATTGTTTAAATATTGATATTTGGCTCCAGTGTATCGATGACGTACGGCAAGACGAAATCTCGCGATATATCGTAGTATCGATATTTTGGCACATCACTACTTCAGACACACTTGAATCGTCAAGCTGTCTCACAGATGTGAATCTCTTCTGCAAATATTGTGTCAGACAAAGTGTTTTTATCAATAGAGGCTCGACTACGTTCTGTTTCCATAAAATGCTGACGAAAACAGAGATGATGTTCCGGTGAACAACGGTTCTTCCAAGGCCAGAAACACAGAATCCTGCATTAGTGAGATTTTACTGGGTGTAGGAAGTGAGGGGGGCTTTGGGTGAGACGGGACAATCGCAGCAGTGTAATCATTTAGCCTTCTTCTCTGTGTGTTTACGTGTGTGTTGTTTGTGTGTTGTGTGTGTCCGCCCTGCCAACCTTGAGCTGAGGAATGACTCCATAATCGTTGCTCAGCTTCCGCACTCATCTACCCGCCGAGCATTAGTTATCACGTCCACGCACACACCAGAACCATAATTCAGGGAATCATATTAGCAGTCGCACACACACACACGCACGCACGCACGCACGCACGCACACACACACACACACACACACACACACACACTGGGCTTCACGGCCATCCATAATATGCAGTGGTAGATCGACAAACACGTCTCTGTTTAAGTTGCACGCCGCGGCGCCGCTCCATCATCATTCACAGAGCGTCATCAGCATCCTCTATATTAGTGTTGTTATTGTCTCTCCAGGAGACCTGCCAATCAAACGTGCCCACTTGACCCCTCCATGCACATGTGTGTGTGTGTGTGTGTGTGTGTGGGGGGGGGGGGGGGGGGGGGGGGGTGACTCTGCCATGTTGCAATGTAAAATGTTTAAGTGATGAGGCCTTAACCGATCAATCGAGAGTCATGATAAATGAGGTGACATGGCGGCTCACTTGAGGTCAGTCAGGTGGCCGGAGGAGGGGCTGATGGTGGTCGGGGCGGGGTGATTACTGAGTCTGAGAGGGCCCCCCCCCCCTTCTTAACAGCACTACCAGCTATGTATGCTAACAAACAAGTTAACAATCAGACGTGTTGGAAATGTAAATTGATGAGGATTGCCGGCTTACATCCAGAGTACATTTCATGCCATTGCTCTTATCGTTCTGCATGCATAGAACAATTACCGTATAGTTCCCAACAGACGCAGTGAGCGAGGGCAAGCCTTGGGAGGGTGCGCATCTATTACATTGGGAACACGAACAGTTTTAGGCTGCGAGCCGTCCAGCCGTCATCTCGACGGTCAATTTTTGTGAAAGATGGCCGAAATGAAAAAGTACCTGGTTTGGTCAAAGCTGTCTAAAAGCTGTGTTCAGTAGAACCTGTGAAGAGGTGACACCCTGGACGGAGCGGACAAATTGTCATGTGGAGAGGTTTTACGTTAACACTATGTTCACGGCAGCCCCGCTTCAGGCCACCTTGGACAAAATGGGATGGACGTGAGACAACGCAGGTGGACGAGATGGGCAAACGTAAGAGGTCGTGATTGCCGTGGGCGCCGTGCCAGATTTTTAAACTGTCAAAACATTTGACGCCACGGCGTGGATGAAAAACTTAGCAGCCCGTAGTAAAACTGGATGAACGTCATTGGCAGCACGTAACTGGCCGTAATAGAACTTGGAGGAGATCTGTAGTGGGACGGGAGCTTACAGGAAGTGACGTAGTGGGCGTTCCATCGCAGTTGTTTCATGGTTGCTTCGCGTTTTATCACGTCGCGCCGCGTTTCGTCACAGTTCTCCTGGCGTCTTTTCATCACGTTCAATCGCGGTTTGCCATGACGCACACGGTCTGGGAGGAAGCCGGGCCCGGAGGGGAGTTTCATTGGAGTCTGAGCAATCAACGACAGAACACAATCTACAAGCTCTGCCACTAAAAAAGAAATCCTAGGGAATGTATGCACCCAGCAAAAGTCTCAGGATACAATGATTACTTCACTTTTGGTGGCCCTTTGGGGCATAAACGTGCTTCAAAATGGTCCAACATCCACATTTCATCCGTAGAAAGCCTTGACAGAACGTGAAAAACGTGCCACGCCTTCCTCATGATTCCCCAAAACCCCACGGTGCACTACGTTGCGGGCAAACGGGGCTGCGGGGAACATAGTGTAAACTTAACCTAACGGACGCACAGTGTCGCCAATCAACCTCAAGCTTCTGGATTGTGGGAAGTCAATCGGACAACCCGGAGGAACGCTTTGCACACACAGAGAGAACATGCAAACTCCACACCTTCATAACAATAGCTTATATTATAACTAAATGTATTATTCCAGTATGATAAAGTCCATTTATTATTTCAAGTTTTAGTTCTAATAAGTGTATTCTGAATGTTAAACATTCAATTTATTACAAATTTATCACTTCCCTTATCATATCTTATCAAAACTCAGAGAAGAAGTTAAATCCTTCTAAATCTTCACTGGATCAAGAATAGTATATTAAATGGACAGATCATGTAGTGTGTATTTCATAGTTGCAAGCGTCTCTTCCAGTTGATGGGACTTACAATCAGGCCGCGTTTACACATAACTGGGTATTTACAATAATGGACATTTTTTTAAAAAATAGATCAGATCGTTAAAAAAGAACATTTCATTCACACAAACCTGCATGAAAACCTTGTTAAGAGCTGCTATGAGCATGAGTGGCAACAGTGGCGGTGCCAGATCTTTATTTCTGCTGGTGCTCTGGACGAGCTCGATCTTTCAGTGATGTTCTGGGGAGTTTAGGGATCTCTAGTGTATTTTCTACTGTAACACCGACAATATGCACACCGCACCGCGCATGTAACAGTAAAAGCTCTGCTTTTTAAAACAATATTATGCGACACAATACACAAGATATTTAGCCAAAGTGATGAAGATGAAATGTTTACAAGCCTGCCACTTAAACTCACCACTGAATGGAAACTTTGAGAGCAGAATGTCACTGACGGAGCCTCAACAGCAGCAGGAAGCAAAACACAGCAAGTTTTCATTTGGGCCTCGAACACAAAGACACTAACTCAAGCTGCCAGTCACCAAAACCTCCGCTGAAAGAAAAATATCTGCTTCAATCATCTAATGACAAATTAATAACCACTGCATAGAGAGAACCAGGAGTCAGAGTTCAGATCTCAAACACCAAATAGGCAATAATCATCAGTCACCATGAGACGTCAGAATAAAATGATACGTCGGTTGTTGTGGTTCAGATGAAGACATCAGGGATTTTCTCACATTTTTTGCAAATGGCGCTCCATGTTTTATTACTTTAAGTAATTTACACAGTTACCAGGAAAAATCTCATTAACAGGAAGTGGTAAGTTCAAAGGTTATTGCATGCACTGCACCGATTGGCTGAATTACATTACACTGCTTTTTAGTCAAAAACAAAACAAAAAAATAAATGCCTGTTTTTTTTGGTGTATTTATTAATGAACCAGAAAAGAAATTATAATGTTGTCATATAAAAAAATGTAAAAAAAAATCTAAATAAGCCACAAAAATAAAAATCCTATTTCTTGGTGGTGCCATGGCTATCTCCCCCACAACGCTTTTGCTCGGTGTAAACGGAGTCTCAATCTTCATCACGCTCAGACGGGGTTGATGTGAAGAAGCTGGGATGATCTGCCCCTCTGGACAAGAAGAAACGTCTAATGAGGTCATCACGGCCTGTCAGCCAATCACAGCTCTTCGTGACAGTCATCCGCTCAGTCAGATAAATTTATGACAGCTTAGTCAGACCAGACTCCCACTCATGCCCTGTGGCTCTGTGCGTGTGTGTGTGTGTGTGTGTGTGTGTGTGTGTGTGTGTGTGGGTGGTAGTGTGTAGATGTACTCAGAGTATCAGAACTATTGATGGCACCCAAACACAGCTTCTTTCCCCCGTCTGAGTCTGAGTCTGACACACACACACACACACACACACACACATCATCAGGTCGCTGCATGACGCCTGCAGGATACATTTTTAAAGATGTTTTTGCAGACGAAAGCCCACCTGCCATAAGCCCCTCAAAGTTTGACTTCTCGGCCAAACAACTTATTGTTTATTTGTTTAGTTTTTTCCCGGCAGTTTGCAGTGCGACTCTGTGAGCAATGAGGCTTTGAGGCTTTCTCAAAAAGACTTTGCTTAAGACATTTCTTTTTAAGTTCCTAGTTTATTTCCTGGGCTGATGAATTTGAATTGAGCTTTAATGGAGTTTGAAAGTTTGATTGTTCTCCCTGTGAAGAAGTGAGTTCTCTCTGGGGAATCAGTTTTTCTGCCACAGTCTAAAAACATCAGGCCACGTTTACATGTATTAAAAAAATCTGATATTTCCTCCTCTACGCTTACAAGCGCTTTATTTACGCGACCCACCTGGTTCAGAGCTGCTTTGATCAGCCAAACCTTTAGGGGGCAGCGGAACGAGAAGCATGAAGCCTGATAGCCAATCAGAGTCCAGGAAAAACTATGACATCACAAATTGTGAGGTAAATTGTCCCTCGTCTCTTAACAACCTGTTTTCATCCACTTCAACATGTTGCAATTAGAAAAATAAGTCTTTTTAACGGAGAACTTCCTGAATGTCCTCTGAAAATCTGCAGATCCGTTCGGCGTTCAGCAGTCGGAGAGGAGACCGGGAGCGTCGAGATCGCATCACTGCCACCATTTTTTATTTTTATGGTTCATTTATTTGAAGAGCTTAATGAGAGGCACAATGTCGTCAACATCCATTTGATGTAATTACGTCTTCACCACCCTTAAAAATGAGTGTTTTTAATCAGTGATCTTAATGACTGTAATTAACATGGACAGGTGCGTATCGGAGGAATTAAGGCCATTTGACTTAAACGATTCATTTTAACTTTCTTCAAAGACTTTCTGCGTTTCTTTCTCTCACTTTAATTTCCTGTTTCTTCCTGTTTGAGGGTTTTTGAGTGGCACTTCCTCCCGGACGTCTTACTTCTGCTTCTTCTCTTCTCACTCTACTTCCCTCTTCCTCTGTCAACGTGTTTCTCCCTCAGCATGTCTCATAGGCTCGTCACGAATCCGTCTGTCCATCTGTCACCCGGCTGCATGCTCGTGCGACAATGAACCATCCTACCAGCCCGGGCGGCGGCGGCGGCGTCCGCGAGGCGTGTGCGCTGGGAAGGCGGGAATTAGCATGACAATGCACGCTGCGTGTTTTACATTACAGAGAGAAGTAAAGGTTAAAGCCGTGAAACGTTTCAACGTCTCCACATGTCCACAGGTGAGACGTATGATAAAGTGGGTCACCTGGCCTGAGGTTTCCTTCAGGTATCGGCTCACATGACAGCATGGCGTGTTTTAATGAGCTCAGTTCCAGAGAGAGACTAAATCTGGATCCTGCACTGGGAACCTTAAAGTGATAATCCTCAGGATCCTTTCTTTTTCAGGGGGGGGGCGGGCGAGGGGGCGTTCTTGGCTTCAGCCTGTGCTGGCAAGCGCTTGTTACTTTTTCCCTGTGGTTTCATGGCACTGGATTTATCAGAAGTCCCGTGTCAATCAAAGCACATTGGTGGTGCAGGTATCCCTGGACGATCTGCCGCTTGGCTCTCACTGACACTTCTTCTGTTTCCTACGTCTTGTTCGCCAGCCTGACAATCCTAGATTTAAATATAGTTATTGGAAGAACCACGAGTAATATTCTGCAGCAACACAACCCACCGTGTTTTCGAGAAGAGGCTTCAGTATTGATTTTAGAGGTTATATGAATAACAGCTGCATCAAGTTTCATTAAAGTTGAATCCAGCAGGAAGAACATTTGGTGTAAAGGTCGAGAAAAGTTCAGCAATGGAAGTTGCAGTGACTCCAGTGACAGTGCATCTAAATTTAAAGGCGTGTTTTGTTTAGTTTTGTCACAGAGCTTCAACTACACATTTCGGCCCCTCTTACTCAAGTAAAAACTCCTTGTTTTACCGTCTTAATTTCAGAAAAGTTGCACATTTACACGGCAACAGCAGAAACCCTGGAAATGATGTCGTTTTCATGTTGGACCACTAGTGGGTGTTGTTACTTTCACGAGCAAACGTTGGCGGAAGAATATGTTTCTGTCGGCATGTATTTATTTATTATCTACCTTCCAATGAAAGTTTGCTGAGAAGGTTATGTTTTCATCCAGGTGCATCCATTTATTTGTTTATTTATTTATTATTGGTTTGTATGTGTGTATTTTACCAACTTGTCGCAAGAACTACTACCTGAATTTCATGAAATTTCAGGGATGATTTGTCATCATCCATTAGATTAGATTGGATATTTAAACATTAACAGGTAAGCGTTTCAGAATAAATCCCCAAATCTGCAAAACAAATGTCCCAAACCAAGTGGATGAGGGAGGCACCTCATGGAGGAGATCAAAGGAGCACCTGTTGCCATGGAGACGGTTCTGGCTCAACATTTCGCAAAGTGATGTTGCTACCTCAGCAACCATGTTAGCATCGATATGAGCTAATGGCTATCATGTTAGCAATGCTAACTCGGTTCTGCAAACAAATGTGGCGTTGGCGAAAGTCTGCGCTCTACCGAGTGTAGCTCTAGTTGTTTCTGTACGGAAAGCACAAACACACACGCAGCAGAGAACAATGAGCTCTAAACATGAACACTGGGAGAACATGGGCATTCTAGTGGACAGACCACCAAGCTGGATGGTTATTACAGTGACTGTCAAAATAAAAGTACCAAGCTGGATTGTTATTATGGTGACTGTCAAAATAAAAGTACCAAGCTGGATTGTTGTTATGGCGACTGTCAAAATAAAAGTACCAAGCTGGATTGTTATTATGGTGACTGTCAAAATAAAAGTACCAAGCTGGATTGTTATCATGGCGACTGTCAAAATAAAAGTACCAAGTTGGATTGTTATAATGGTGACTGTCAAAATAAACCCACCAAGTTGTATTGTTTTTACGGTGACTGTCAAAATAAAAGTGCCAGGTCCCAGGAGAATATAGACAGGAAGTCATGACAACACGGAGGAAACTTCGTTGTTATTGTCTGTTTATTTGCAGAAGGAATACTAATCCCGGCCGTGGTGAGCATGTGCATTAGCAGCGTTTGCACCGTCCACAAAGAGATGGGTCCTGAACAATTCTAGAAAGTCTCGTTTTGGCTGTCTACTCGGTGGCAGAGCCTGAGCAATTTCAAAAAGTTCCACCTGTTTCCAGAAAGTGTTTTTTGCTCGTGGCTTCGAGCAGCGTCATGTTTTGCATTTTCACTTGGAATTGTTGCGGCATGTACGGGCGGTTAGTTCATCTTTCTTCACACAGAAATTATGTCCACGACATCTTCTCCGGAGGCGAGGAGCACAACAGCAATCAGATCACTTTATGCATGAATTATTATCATTATGTAAGTAGGATTAATCTACACGCTTCACATCAACAGATTCACGCAACAGAAATGGATTTGCTAATTCTAAATGAATGGGCTGTCGTGGGATTAAAGGATTCATCGCATTCGGCATGTTGAGGGTGAGGAAGGTGTGAGTTGATCGAATTGAGAAGTTACTCCATGAAATGCTCCACATATTAATTTAAATCACCATTCGAAGCTCAACATTCAATAATTCCATTCACAGAGACTCGACTGTGTGAGAGGTGTCATTTGAGTGCTGGCAAATTGTACATCAAATCATTATAATTTGCATAAAAGCATAAAAAAAAAATACATGAATAGTTAATATATGTTCTTTCAGGTTTTGAACCTTGAATATTTGTTGCAAGCAGATGAAGGCTTTTGTACATTTAAATAACTGCATGTGAGAATGGAAATGTGAGAGCAGAATACAAAGAGTCACATAAGTGATGAGGTAGTGAAGAATAGTTATTAGAAACTTCTACTTAACGTTAATAAAGATAAGACAAGTTCAACTTTTCATCCCAGCAGGGACCTTCATGTTTGTCCTCACAGACTTCCTCCTCTCGTTCATCAGTGGCTTTAAATTTGCCTCAATGTGTGAGTTTGTGTGTCAGGTGATCATCTGTGTCACTGTGAACCGTCAACCCGTCTAATTTAGACCAAATGGGATGTTGTCTGGGATTACCTGAACTCTGGATTAAGCCGGTTAAATGAATGGATAGATGTAGAGAGAAGGATGGAAAGATGGATTAACATGCAGCAAACAACTCAGGTTAAATGAGTGTGAGACCATGTTATAGTGTATACACGTGGTGATGGGTTCATCCTTTGGACCAGAAACTACGACGCTACAAGAGGATACATCATCTCCTTTTTATAAAAATAATATAATAATATTTCAAAGTATTTTGGTGAAAAAGTGTGGAGCCTCCACTCGGGGGTGAAAAAGTCAGAAAGAGGACGAAATGTGTGGTTCAGATTTCTCTGTAATATTTCAGAATAAATCATGAAAATAATTCTGATGGTAAAATGTATTACTTCCAATCACAGCGTGCATTTTTATATTTAAGATTGAATTCAAATGAAGTATATTTGGGATTAAATGAAATTATAAAATGAGCTGTGGTGTACCAGCACAAACACAATGTTTTCAAGTGAAAATGCAAAACATTCATAACATCTTGGGTGGAACTTTTTGAAAACACTCAGACTCCGGTTCGGTGAAAACGGGGCAAAACGCTGCTACTGCTGAAGTAGTAGACAATAACAACATTGGCAAGAGGAGGAAGTACTTCCTCTTGTGGTGCCATGTGCCAGAGCAGAGCTGCCTAATTGTGGGAGGAGTCAAAGGGAGGGCCTACCTTGATTGGGATTGGCTAAACCCCCGATGACACTATAGAGGGTTTGATTTCTGATTGGCTGGTTGGAGCAACACACTTTATAAAACCTGAAACAAGCCAGGGAGAGAGAGGACAGACTGTCTTCACTTCTGGGACGTCAGTCCAGGTATGGGGACGATTAGTACTGCTGGGGAACCTTTATGGAGTAGATTTTACACAATATGACTCTTTAAGCTTTTTATTGCTGGTGAATCACAGTGAAAATAATAATGTAAACTTAATGTAAACTATTCAGTAATCAGATATAAATAGGACTACTTAGTGTGAGAAAAGGCATGGAGCGTGTCGGATGAGCACGATGTAGTTCAAGTTCTGTCACTTGAAAAAAAAAACTGTGAAAAAACTAAAACACTGGTGTGGTTGTTTAGTTCATCTAACCACCTGAAGAAAGTGTCCACATAGAGGACGGCGTCACATGACAGTGAAACAGTTGTTTTTTTATTCTTTTGAATAGCTCCATTGCATTAGCACAGATGAAGTTGCCCACGCACGATTGGAGTGCAGAGCAATAAACACCTTCCTACGATAAAGACCGGGTGTCATTCCTCCAGAGCCAGCGACACCGCAATTAACATTCAATCAGTGCAGAACAATGCAGCCGACATATGATGCAGAAGGACAAGGTGCCAGATGACAACAATGCAGCAGAGAGAATAGAAATGACATCAGACTGGAGAAAATGAAATAAATTCCAGATGCCATGCGTTAACGCTCTGTCGGCCAGTCATTGACATCCAGAGAAGATTCAGGCCGACCTTTTTCTCCTGTGCTGTTCAGAAAATGATAAAAAATCTATTGGAAGTGTGAACATAGGGATTAACCCTTGGTTGAGATTGAGAAATTACGTAGATAACAATGAATTCTATAGACGTATTTATACGTTTCTTTAAAAAAAATTAAAAATAAAATAAAATCTCTAGAAATCCTCTCTGAACTGCACTGATCTAAATGTTTATCTGACTTCCCATTGCTGTGGCCAGTCTCACCTGCATAAAGCCTGCTGAAACAGATCGATTGCACATTCCGTCTCCAAATTGTTTTGAGTGATTGACACCATAACTGACACTGCACAAATACAGGTTAAGTTATAAGTTAAGGTCCAATGCAGAAATTGTGTTATAAAGAAGGAAGTTTTCAGATGAAAGTTGTGGTGGGCCAGGAGAGGAAATGCTTCTCGCCACAATAACAGCACCTGAAACGTCATGTAAGTGTGGCAGAGTTTGTATCATTTTTCACTTCTGTCAGAAGCTACAAGCACTTTCCACAGTGTGGGCGCACAATATCACATCGTCTGCATCGAGCTTTAGTAGATCAGGCCGTTAGTTTGGAAGCAATGGGGAAAAACAGGAAGTTGCCAAATATGGTCACATGTCTGATACAAAGTTAACATAATCCGTTCTAATCCACACTCGAAGCAAAGTTTCAGACTTTCCGCAGAAACTTTGTCCGGTTTAAAGTGTCTGACATCATATTTCAACTGAATGAACTTGATTTCACCCGTTTCTTTTCTAAACTGCCACAGTTTACGTCACTGCAGGTTAAGTATAGAAGTCAACAACTTTGCCTCATCCACATTTCTGTCTCAGAGGTGTGTGTGACCTCCTTCTGTCATCAGTTCCTTTCTCTGTTCTCTTTATGCTCGTCTCCTCGTTTTCCGTCATTAGAGGGAAACACAAAATGAGGATATGGTGAAAAATAACATTAAAGGAGCAATTCTGTTCCAATCAGAGTCCCTCAGAATGAACAAAGACATCAGTGAACACTTTCAAAGAAATTTCGTACCAAGGTTTTTTTTAAAAACACATATTAAAGCTTAAAATGTAACGTGATTTGTGTTTGTTTTCAACATTATTACAGTTTATTAATTTATCATGTAATTGTTTTCTTTTCTGCTACTTGCTCCCGGGGGGACGGTGCCCTGGCGCCCTCTATTGGCCAGCCACCACTGTCTACAGGCCTCAGTATACTACTGCATCTACAGTATGCAGGTGGCAGTGCGTCGCGTCTACATCGTCCCTTCATCAGCTGTATGTGCTGCGAAGTACTTCACCACCTGGGGGCGCTGTTGGATCGGTCGATGCCACACGTGGTCAAAGTGTTGCTAACGGCACCAAAAGCTGAATGTTTTGCCCTAAATCGCCTTTCACTGCTCGTCCTGTTTGTATATAAATGTTATATTTTGTTAGAAAACCCATTTTCAATGTTCCCGAGCCACTAAATAAAAGTCTGGAGAACACGCATCCTCTTTTCCTAACTTTCCGTGACCTCTTATTCCCATCCTTCTCCAACTCTGTCTAAATCTCATCCTTCAGCACTGCCCTGCTCTGCCTCGCACTCGTTTTGTACTCCGTTATTGTTGCAGTGTGTGTGTGTGCGTGTGTGCGAGTGTGTGTGTGTGTACACACACTGTGACAAGCCCAGTTTTTGGTGCTTTATTTAACTCCAGGCGACCGAGCTGACGTCTCTCTGCTTTCTCTCTGGGGCATCAACTGTTACTGATCGGCGCCTGATGGAGGAGAGATGGAGGAAACAGAGCTGGTGGAGAAAACAGGTCTAAGGGGAACGTTTGAAGCAATGAATGGAGTAAAGTTGTTAGAAGGGAACGTAGTCCCAGTTAAATCTGGAACAGAGGCTGAAAGACTTGAGGATGCTCACTGAAAGAGGGTAAAATGGAGGGACAACCGTGAGCTCCCCGTTTCCCCTCTCCTCTGTGGTCCTTCTATCCAGTAAACGTGGCGAGCTGTCCTCCGAAAGCAGCACTCGGAAGCTGATAACTTGCTCCAATCTGTCACAACACTCATTACTGTCTACCTCCAGCACTGTGAGACAGAGTGGGATGGACATCGGGGAGAGGAGGGGGGGCGGGAGTGAAGGAGTGGAGGGGGAGTGGGAGAATGACAAAGATTTGTGGAGGAGACCCAACGGATGATTGGAGCTTTGAGGAAAGAGTAAGGAAAAGTTCACCCACTGACTTCTAATCTTTATTTTCTCACATTTATTTTCCTTTATCCTTATCACTCTCCATCTCTTAATCACATCCCACCACTGTATCTTCCTCCTGCACCTTATCCCTCAATCCTTTGCCTCCCTGGCAATCACATCCCCCCTCCCCTCCCGTCCTCACCTGAGTCCCCATTAGTCTTCCCGTCCCTCTCCCTGGTCTTCAGACTCTCCTCCTCCATTCGGTGCAGTTAAAGCCAGTTTGTCGGCTCTGACTGATCGTACCGGACTGGCTTGAGTGTGTCCTCTTATCAGTCTGAGCTGCAGCCCACTGCGAGCCGTCCCGCCGCCCTGCGCTGGCGTTCAGCACTCAGTGGATGCCAGCGGAGAGACTCTGGAAGTCGGCGTTACAATGCTGCCCCCCGTTGGCGCTGATGCAAACAGGAAGCCGTGTGCACAGGGAGGCTTCGCCTGCACCGCTTTATACAACTACAGTGTCACACTTTCTTCACCCTGCAGTGAAACAGTGCTGAGCCTTCAGTGGCAAGTGGAGTTAAAGTAGGAGTGATGTCTGGGAGTGTTGTTGATATCTAAGTCCTGAAGGCATGAATATCAGATTTCCTTCTCTCCAGGAACGTAAGGTTTTTGCACCCTATACCCTTGACATGTTTCGACTGGATTCTCCCATCTTCATCGAAATGTCATCGGTGGTAAATGACGTGTCCTTGTATCACCAGTCCGTAACGCCACCTGATGAAATGACATGTTATCCTCCACCACCGCATGTCTTTTATGGTGAAAACAGGAGAATCCAGTGGAAACATGTCTAGGGTATGTTACAAAAGCCTTTCTTGCCTGAGGAGGAGAAAAAAGCAAATACTCGTATGCAAAGGCGTGAACTTAAAATGGAACCTGAGAGTAAGTAGACGTCTGAATAAACAATGAGAACTAAACCACCAGTGGAGGATCGAACATCGAGCGACAGCCACTAATAGGCTCCGTTCACACTGCTGGGGTCTGCTCTTTGTTTTGCCTGATTGTTCACTTTACATTTTAAAGGCGACTTCTCTGATCGGACCCGACGGGTTCGGGCTCCAGAGCGCAGAACACGCTGCCGACAGAAGTAAATATGAACGCCATGCCGGTCAGCACCAGGGTTGCCAGATGTGACTCACTGTTTTCAGCCCAAACGAAGTAAAACCCACAGACCTCAATGAAAACCAGGCCAAATCTCAGCCTGTGTAGAAATCATGATCAAACACTAAAACTATATGTGTGATAAAGAACACGCCATAAACACACGAATGCATTAAATAAACAAATTTAAAAAGAGAGGTTGTCTCCCCAATTGGGGGATACCTGCCTATAGCAGTTGAGCATGCCTCCGTCGGTCTCACCCACAGAGGCGCTGAGTCAGGGCTTTCTAGAAGCATCATTGTTTTATTCAAATAAATCAAAACTCACACAAAGCACAGACAAACTGCTTCTCTCAGGCTCTGTCTTGTCTGTGTCTCCCACCTGTCACCTGGTGTCGCTGGGCGGCTCCTCCTTTATGGGCAGAGAGGCGAGGCAGCGCACCTGATTCCCATCAGGGCCTAATCACCTCCCTGCCACGGCGCATATCTGGCAACACAGGTCAGCGTGTAGATTAAGTGGTTGTTAAATACGAGCGACAGAATCTAGACAACATGAGGAGGAAAGAAGAAGGAGAATGAGGAAAATAGAGAGAACAGCAAACAACAAAACAGCTCTGATATGAGTCACTGTGAGGAAATAAATCAGAATTGGGTTTCATTTCCCTGCAGAGTGAACGAGGCCTCAGACATCTGGATCCCAGCATCGAGGATGGATTTGTCTTTTGTTCACAATTAGAAACTCACACACTCCTTCATCCATTGGGAAACTGAAAACGAGGTTTCAGGGCTTGAGAGAAGTTTCCTTTCCTCTTCCTTTGGATGTTCCTTTGGGATTTTATCATTTGGAGAAATGGAGTTATTGAAGTCCATTAATAGACTGAAGCTTTTGGTTCGTTCCTCTCCAGTAGGTTTAGTTTGTCATGTTAACTTTTGTTTTTGTCATTATGATGCTGCCCATGTTTTCAAGTCTGGATAATAATTGACGGCATCACTGTGGCAATTTACATCGATGATCACTTCTGATTAAATTATTCAGTTGCTTTACACGCACAGTCGAAAATTTAATTCAGTTTTGCACAATTAAAAGAAAAAAACAGAAAGCAGTTTGTTCCATGATTTTGAAAAGCGATTCTTCCTCCGTGACAATCTTTCTCCTCATGCTTTGTGTGGTAATGGTGATTCTTTTTCATAGAATTGAAACTTCAGTCGATAAGTAATTAAAAACATCGAAATTCTTCATTATGATCTTTCTTTTCTATTTTTACTGAGAACCGCGAGACAAACTGAGACACCAGGTCTACTCTCGTCCTCCATTTATAACATGTCGACACAGCAAAGGTCAGACCACCACATATTACAGCCTCCATTTACAGAAGATGGACGACACCGCAGTCACTGGAACCTTCAAGGTTTTCAGGCAGATTTGTGCCCCGAGACAATCCTTCCCCAAAACGCCCCGTTTGAACGAAGTGAAAGTCATGAATTTTCATTGCATTTTGGGGATTCAGTCACACGACTTCGACTCCAACGAGGAAAAGGCAACTTTTCTAGAATGCTGCTACTGAAATGAGATGCGACGGCAGCGTGTTGTCACTCGAAACGCTGCCGTGTTAAACGGTGCCTGACCTCATGCTTGGTTTGTCTCTGGCTGCACTGGAACATCGTAGAGACGGAGCGTCTCTGCAAACCCCAGTGAATTTACCTCCGGTGGAGAAACGTCTCAAGAACAATCAGAGGAAACCAGAAGAACCTACGATCAACTTAGAGCTTTGTGCCAGCGGCTGTGAATACCCATGTACTTACATTTTAGTTTAATTCAATTTGCAGTTTCCTTCACATTGTTATTATGGGTTATTTTGTGTAGGATTTAGAGGAATAAAATGAATTGAATCACACCAAGGCAAACTGCATTTGTTTTTCTGACCCTGCTTGACGTAGGTTCGCATGACGTTATAAAAGGTTCAAATTCTGCTTTCGTTTAATTCTTCGTAATAAACAAGCAAAAAGTGAAAAAATGCTTGATTTGCATTTTTGTTAAAAACATCCATAATTTGTAGACAGCCTGCTGCCTTGGGTGATTTTATATCCTGAAATATTTCAAAAAGGCTCTTTTTGGATGAATATTTCAGATGGTGTTCACTTCTGTTTCAAGACTGACAGAAAAACATTGGCTTGCACAGATTGAGTTTGTGAATATTAAAATGCTTTAAATAATTCTAAATATAACAACTGGTGTGGTAGATAAATGTATGGCAAGAGAGAAACAGAATTTAGGTAGAGAGGTTAATGCGAACTTCTGTCAGACTTTAATCCTGGAAACATCGAAGCATCTTCACTAAACAACAGGCAGCGTTCAGCCCGAGGTGTTCGAGTCTGGGAATGAAAAGAAAAGAAAACACAGAATTATAGATCAGCATTTAGAGTGAGCGAATGAGGAATTAGACTTCCGATCACTGGGCTAACCCCCTTCCCTTCTTTGATCCAGACCTCCTGCACTCGTCTCACCCTGGCTTTCATCGATGTGAAGCCCCGACTCTTCACTTCCACCGGGGTCAGATATGAGAGAGCGGCAGTGAAAAGACGTTTTCTTTCAGTTCAACTTGTTGCCTTTGTGTCACAGCGGCTCGCTGGTGTCAGCTGCAATCTCTCCCGTCGAACTGATACGAGGTGAAAGAGTCTTTTGTCGATTGAAGAGGTGGATCAGAGGAGCAGCTGAACGTGTCTGAGCATGTCTGATTTAAGTTTAAGGCCTCGTTTACACGACAATAAATACGAATGCATTGGCAAAACTTTCTTCATTAGGGGGTCCGTTTACAAAACACCGGCGTTCAGTTCCTCTGTATCCAGACACTGCTGGAGGCGACGGAACGCTGTTACTACGCATGCACATCTCTCCACCCTGTGCTAAATAGTCCCTTCTGCTCATGCGCCAGTAAACAAAGATGGCCGACCCGTGGTGGTTTGACTCTCGGTCGTATTCTAGTGTTATCGTCCAAATCGGTAGTTTAATAGTTGAGACTCTCCCCTGATAGCTTCTGATTCCTCATCAGTTCACGGAACATTGGGTCCTCTCAACTTTCTTCACGTTTCTAGTGTATTGTTCTCTGCACAGGTCTGTGTGGTGTCCTTACAAAAACAAGCAACAGTGCCCTCCTGTGGCCCAGCAGACTAACTACATTGTTGTCAGTGTGTTTGCTGTTGCAGTGTAAACACACTCCTTTTAACGGATTAGATGTTGTCACGTGAAACGTTGTCGTGTAAACAGTTTTGCAGTGAAAACACAAAACTTTTGTTAAGTTTCAGGTGTTTACATGTTTTCAAGGAGTCCAGTGGCGGCTGGTGATAAATTTCTTAGGTGAGGCTTTTCATTATTTACCCCCCAATGAAACATTTAAACGGCTATTGAACAGAGACACTTATTAAAACTCTTTAATTTACATACTTGTAAACAAATAGAAGCAGAAGCTTCAGTAATCCCTTTTTTGAAAATGAAAGTGTTTTTGGCTGGTTAACTGGAAATTATAGTTAATCTGAGTTTAGGGAAAACAAAAGGTATATCAGGTATATTTTCAAAAAACACATCAATTCCTCTCTCTTGAAAAAAACCCAAAATAACTATACTGGAGAAAGTTGAACCTGTCCTGCAACTCATCAGTAGGTGGTGAGATCGCTGCTAAGCCCCGCCTCCACAGGGGCATTCCTCTTGCTTCCACCGGGGGTGGGGTGGGGGTGGGGCGGCGCCCACTATTGACCAGCCACCACTATCGGAGTCACTGAAAACGCAACTTTTTGAGAAGCAAATATTTTTCCAATGAAACTTTTAGCTTGAGACAACTTAGATGATACTATAATGAACTATAAGTATTTTCACAATATAGCAATAGCAAGGTAGGTATCGAATTGTTACATCTGTATCGGCCGATACTGAAAAATCGGATCGGAACATCCCTAGTAATAATATTCCAACTTGGTTTTCAGTCCATATAAATGTCCGTGTACTCCCGTTGTTAATGTTTAGAGCGTATTGTTCTCTGCTGCATGTGTGTGGCTTTATTATAAAAACAACCAACACCGCCAACTAGTGGCCTGGCATGCTAACTACATCGCTTTAAACATTTCTACTGTTTCGCTGTAAGCAAACTGTTTCCCCTTCACATTTTGAACACTTAAAGGGGAAACTTTTCTGTAAACAAAGATGGAAGAATTATGCGTTTTCAATTGAAACATTGTCATGGAAACGGGGTCTTACGTCAGAGAAAAATGCAAACTCCACAAACAAAAACCCAAAACTCATTCTAGGATTTCTTTGGTATTTCTCTTTAGTTCTAACATTTTACAAAGACAATAAAATGGTCATGCTCGTATCAATAACAACAACAACAACAACAACAATAATAATGCATATTTGCTGTCTGGAAAGAAACATGGAGCAGCAACTTGCCTATTTCTGTAAATTATTGCCATTATTAGAGGTGGCATGGCTAGGTTGGTAGAGCGGTCGTCTCCCAATAAGAAGGTTGCAGGTTCGATTCCCATCTCTGCCTATGTGCCGAAGTGTCCTTGGGCAAGACACTGAACTCCAAACTCCATTGGAGTGACAGCGCCTTGCATGGCTGCAGCCTCCAATGGTGTGTGTGTGTGAATGGGTGAATGTGATGAATCATGTGATATGTGATATGTGATAAAGCGCTTTGGGGGCTGCTCACACGGTGGAAAAGCGCTATATAAGGGAAGTCCATTTACCATTAAACTCCTCAAAACAGAAGTGAAGCATAAACGTGATCCAAAAAAGTACCAGAGCTACACTCGGTAGAGCGCAAACCTTCACCAATGCCACATTTGTTTGAGGAACCGAGTTAGCAAGATAGCATTAGCTCATATCGATGCTACATTGAGCAGGGATCATGACATTTTGTCACAGTTTTTGGGGAATTTATTCGGACACATTTTGCCGTTAACATCCCAATATCAAAGAAATTGGTCCTTGGATGATGACAAATCATCCCTGAAGATTTTATACAATTCGGGTGAGTAGTTTTTGTGAAAAGGTGGTAAAATACGGGCATACAAACCTGTAAATAAAGACATGCAGACGAAAACATAACCTTCTCAGCCAAATTTCATTGGTGAAGGTAAAAGAGGGGAATTACTAGAAAAAGCAAAACCTGTGCAGAAAGTGAGAGGTTGAGGTGATAAAAGAAGGAATTGGAACAGAAATTCAAATAATAATAAAGTAACATTGGAATGGAGAAAGTTTTGGACGAGTGGAGTGAGTTGCCCTTTTGGCCCTGAAGTAACCAGAGTTATTACACTTCCTCCTCAAGGGAAACGAAGACTGTAAACTAAAGGCCACGGCAGCAAAATCAATAGCTGTTGACACTCCTGACTGATAATCACAAATCTGAACCTCATTGTGATGAAAAATGCAGCGGATCTCCAAGCTTTTAGGAAAAGTTTTGGACAACTTGAAAATTTGACCTCCTGGCCTGAAATAACTGACCGCAGTCATTTCAAATCTTCCCCGGGGGCAGAACAGCATGGTACAGACACCACGGATAAACAATAAGAGCTGACACGTTCCAGTGAAAATCACAAATATAGACGAAATGTGGCATCTTACAGAAACGCTGTTGGGATTAGCGAACAGTTCCTGCACCGATTTCCATGAGACGAACCATCCAGCTGCTGTCGAGACGCTTCGGGAAGTGGTTTCAGACTGGAGGGGGGCGCAGGCAGCCGCAGACTGTGAGCAGATAAAGGAAAAACAAGTCAACAGCAAAAAAATTAAAAATCTTCATGAAGGGTAGAGGTGGGGCGCAGGATAAAATATTAACCGTAACATTTATTATTTAATGGTGGAAATCAAAGACCCTCGCACGAGACGAATGCAAGTGCTCAGTTCCACATTTTCAAGGCTGCAGACGTAATTACCTCCTCGCATGTGAATCGGTATCTGGAGAATCACGGGAAATAATTCAAATGAGTCCGAGCAGCAGCAGCAGCAGCAGCAGCAGCAGCAGGAGGAGGAACCCTCAGTTTGTACGCTGCTAAAGAGCCGAGTTAAGCAAGGTGTTATATAAACTTCTTCATAAGATACACAGGATGTAATTTGTACCTCTGCTGTACATTTTGTTTCTTTTGCTTAAGTTTTTTTGTTCTACAATGTGAGGATGGAATGTATTCGTCATGCCTACTGATGAAAACAAAGCAGGAAAGTGTTGGAATCCTGGATTTCTTGTTTCCTTGTGTTTTGTTATCCTTCTTTCTTCCTTCCTTCCTTCCTTCCTTCCTTCCTTCCTTCCTTCCTTCCTTCCTTCCTTCCTTCCTTCCTTCCTTCCTTCCTTCCTTCCTTCCTTCCAGAATACAAATGGACAAATGATATTTCTAGTTATAGAATAGAATAGAATAGAATGGAATCACGAGTGTGTTTTTTTTTTTTTTTTTTTACCTTTTTCTAATCTTCTGTTTTCTCTCTGCTCAGCACATTTTCCCTAATTCCATCATGGACCCACAAACCATTTCCTCGCAACTCTTGACTGTTCTTTTAATTATTTTGCTCACATTTACCCTAATTTCTTCCTCCTCTCCTCAAACCCTTTTCCTCACTGATTCATTTTACTCATCTTTAAAAAAGAAAATAAACCATGTATTTGTCAAGCCACTGCATCATTCTCCCGTCCTCCTCTCCTCTCCTGTCCTCTCATCCCACTCCATCCCTTTTACTCCTCAGAGATTTTCTCCCACGGGAGGCAGCGGGAGCTAATCCCAAAAAGCTGTTTCGAAAGCCGGCGGAGAGGCGGCGGCGGCGGCCCTCAGCTTCAACATCAGACGAAAACCAACAAAGCAAACAGCGTTTCGTCTCCTCTGGTTTCCCCTCCACTCCTGCAGGCTGCACACTCCTCCTCACTTGTTGTTGCTTTTCTGCAAAAACACAAGTAAAATACACAGTCAGGCTTCTTAACCATTTGACGTGTGTGTGTGTGTGTGTGTGTGTGTGTGTGTGTGTGTGTGTGTGTGTGTGTGTGTGGGTGTGGGTGTGGGTGTGTGTGTGTGTGTGTGTGTGTGTGTGTGTGTGTGTGTGTGTGTGTGTGTGTGTGTGTGTGTGTGTGTGTGTGTGCGTGTGTGCGTGATTGACATGTCTTCTCTTCAGGACAGATGAAACTTTAGCCTTGAGCTACAACCTTCCAAATTAATTTATTCAACGAGCTAATGCTTCATCTTTTTAGTTTTAATTACAGCAGCACATTTAGCCTTTATTTACATCTTCTTAACACATAATGGATATTAATAATTTTTTTTTATAAGGCATGTGCTTTGTGTTTCATGTTTTAATAAGTCCAACAACAAGGAGACGATGCCTTGCAGGGTTTGGGAGAGTTGTGTTTTCAAGTGAAAAGGAAAAACTTTCATTGCATTTTGTTGCAGATATTTCAGTGGAAACTATAAAGTTTAGTGGAACTATAATCATTGCCTACCTCAATACAACCTCACAAGAAAAGCCGTTTCCACGAAAACGGCAGGAAGGCTGAAAACGATGAAGTTAGCATGTTTGGCCACTAGTTGGTGCTGTTGTTAGTTTTAGTAATGAAATCACAGAGATAATAATGAGCTCTAAACATTAACAATGGCAGAACACGGACAGACCACCAAGTTGGATTGTTATTACAGTGACTGTCAAAATAAAAGTACCAAGTCCAGGAGAATATTGACTGGGAGTCGTGACACCACAGAAGAAAGATTGTTCTGATTGTTTCTACTGAGCATGTGCAGAACGACTAGTTGCTACGGACATGGTATGCATATGCGCAATAGCTTCTCTACCATCAATGCAGGACGGAGCCCGAGTGTTTTTTACAAAAATTTCCTTTTTATTCCGATTCCACTAAGACCCGGTCTTTTTTCTACCCGTCGTTCTCCCACCCCATTCACACGGCACTATAAAAATGATGTAGTATATACGTCAGGCCTATGGGTGGTGCTGTACCGCTGCCACGAAAAGAAGACACAGAACATGGAAAATTCCTCGTATTTCAGGAATCCAGACCTTATCCGGCCTTATTAAAGCTTCTGCAGCTCCACCTGGATCAGGTAGTCCGCCATGTTGTTGTTGTTAAGTGGCGTCACCAAGAGGCGGGGCGATGGCATCAATGGCAAAGCCGAGGGGGAGTTTTTAAATTTCTCCACTCTTTAACCCATTCTAAAAAAAACAATAGTGTGGAGTGTGGATGATCGGCCAAAAATGCGGTTACATATAACGTTGGCGTCATGTGGACGGGGCCTGAGGGTTTTTGAATAGTTATGTTTTCAGTGGCTCCGAGCACCATTGCCATGTAAACGGACACCCAGAACCCAACAACAACTTTAGGTTTTCACTTGAAAACGTTGTAGCGTAAACAGGTCCTCAGTCTGTTGGGACCGTTATGGTCCGACAACCTGAGAACTGGATGGAGGGATTAAGACATTGGATCAATGGAGGATTAAATGGTGTGTGAGGAAGTTTTAGAGGGACGATTCAGGCTTTTTTTGAGTTGATTCTAAAAAGTTTGGGAGGGACGGGAGGGAGACAGAACATGAAATATGAAGAATGGAAGGAAGGAAACACTAATGTTAACAAAAAGACCTACAGAGGAGGATTGAAAAAGATTTTAGAAAATGAAATGATGCACTGAGGAGAGGAGGGGGTAAAGGGTGAGGCAGGAGTTTTAAAGAGTGAATGTTGTGATCAGAGTGGAATTGGAAGAGGAAGACGAGGTGACAAAAAGCAGCAGGAGGAAGGGATGAGCAAAGACGGTGAGCCCAGGAGAAATGTGATCAGCTGGGAGAAAGACAATGAGCGAGAGCAGCAGAATTATACAAACAGGATTAGACAGAGAGACGAGGGGAAAATAGGCAGAGATGAGATTTGGAGAGGAGACAAGAAGAAGGAAAGTGAAGGAAAACTATGGAGGAATGAAGAGCAGGGAGGAAGGAGAAGGAGGCACAGGGGGGATTGGAGGAGAGTATGTAGCGAGCACAATGGATTTGGATGGCAGAGTTAGAGACCTCCAAATCCCCTGAAGAAAACAAAACACAGCGAGGCAGAGCGAGGCAGAGCCCTGCCTGAGAGGAGATAGAGGTAAACCACGCTGGATTCCCACTCGCCGCCAGAACCGGCCCACATTTTATTCTGCACTCTGTCTGGCCCCTCAAACCAACAGCGCAACCCGGCGCCGCTTCCAAATTCACACGCCGTGCCACCGCCATGCTGCACAAATTCCGAAGGCATGTAATTAGAAGAGTTAAATTGGGAGCAGGAACTGTTCACGTCAGGTGGGCGGCGGCTTATTTTGAAGAAACCGCGTCACAGGAAAGTTGCAAGGCAGATTTTTCAGAGCATTTCACTGAAATCCTGGAGGAGAGACAGAAAAATGATGTGGCTCTGCTTAATCCAACGACATCGTTTTATTGGTGGGAGTCGTCACAGCTCGACTTGCACCTATTTATTCCTGGTTTATGTGGCTGACTGGAGGCCATGTTGGTTCTGCGCTGTGCTTGGAATTGATTGGTGGAGTGTTTTGAAAGCTCTTCGATTTAACCCTTTAAAGGGCTCATATTATACAAAATTCACTTTCTAAAAGTTCTCCAGCAGTACTAATCGTCCCCATACCTGGACGTGTTGCTCCAACCAGCCAATCAGAAATCAAACCCTATATAGTGTCATCGGGGGTTTAGCCAATTCCAATCAAGGTAGGCCCTCCCTTTGACTCCTCCCACAATCAGGCAGATCTGCTCTGGCACATGGCACCACGAGAGGAAGTACTTCCTCCTCTTCCCAAGATGGGCATGTGTGGGCGGAGCCAGTCCAGCTCACACAGACACAGCAGATTCTGAATGCAGCTCCTATGATCCAATATTCAAATGGAGGAAAATCAAGGAGGAGCTAGAAACTTAGAATACTGAAGGTTTCTGGAGCGACCAGACCAGGAGGAGGAGATGAAAAGCTGGATGATTTGACGCCTTTAATAATGAGGACACACTCAACTGAGCGGGCAGATCGGACGCTCCGCCGCAAACTGATAAAATATTGAGGAAGTCATGTATTACACACACCCGGCTCGTAGGGTAACTGCAGAGCAGAAAGGCTACAGAGAATTACTCAAACCACAATTAAGCCAACTTTTTGATAAAAGATGGAGAGAACTGTTTTGGTGTGTAAAGTGACAGTAATGACGCTTTTCTACTAGTACCTACTCGACTCGCCTCGCCTCTACTCGACTCAGTTTCTTTTGTTTTCCAGGACAACATAGTACCGCCATGTTGTGGGTGGAGCCATCAGAGCTTTTCCCCATTGTGCACAAGTAATCACCCCCAATAGAATCTCTATCTCCTGATGTGGAGTGAATATCGGCTCAAATAATAAACTAAATAGTATATATATTTATTAATAATGAAAATGACAAAACATGGTTCGTGCTTCACTACCCGGTATTTCAGTTTCACTGGTGCCCCTGTTAACTGGTGACCTCTATCACCAGCCATTAGCAGCAGCTGATGTTAAAATAAGCCAGTCACCAGTTAACAGGGAAACCAGTTAACCCTAAACACCGGTGGTATCATGGCTCAGAGACCTCCTGGTCCTGGTAGCGTGTCGCTCCGTGGAGCTCCTGAATCCTCTGGTCGCCTCCAGACAAAGAAACGTCTGCAGCTCCTCGCTGCTCCTCTGGTTGAGTTCTGAGTCTCTCTGGTTCTGGTCGGGTTAAAAAAAGTCTATTGGCGTCAGCTGACTGAGAACCTGGAGGAGGAACCAGGAAAGTACCTGGTAGCAGGAAAGTAGCTGGGACCAGGAAAGTACCTGGGAGCAGGATAGTACCTGGTAGCAGGATAGTAACACGTAGTGGAAAAGATGACTCAAAATAAACGGTAGCTGTGAATTCGGGGACAGTGTGTGACAGTTTGTCCTCTTGTGATGGACTAGTGACTTGTCTCAGGATCTCCAGCCCAGCAACCTTTGAATGGATAAACCCCGAAATAAAAACATAGGATGGATGTAATGTGAACCACACACAAAATAAAACCCTTTTCCTCAAGCACTGCCGACAGAGAAAGCCTGTCTCTCATGTGGCAGCTTTTGTTGAAGTCTCCAGGTTAGAAAATCGCAGATCTAAGTAAGACAAGTTTGTCAAGATATTTGACAAGACAGTTCTTGATGAAGACTTTAGTACGTATCTGAAACTAAAACTGACTTCATATTTATAGCACATTGAGAGCCCCGGGAGCACAACATCTACCATTTGGTTCGGACGTGGTTCGATAAACACGCTCATCACAACACAAACAAGAGCTGCAGACGTTCAAACCTCTGCTGATGCACGAGGGACACGTCGAGAAAGCTCACATTTGAAATGGTTCGAACGCCACACACAGTCAATCTGAGCCCATTCTTTTTCTGTCAAACTGAAACCATTCATAAAGATTATTTTTACCACCAAGAAAATGTGTGAGCATTGTACACATGCATGTACTGTACATAAACAGCCACCAACAGACGGGGCTCATTCTGAATCTCGTGAAAGAGCGTTGGCACGTTTAGCCTTTTCAGGGAACGTTTGCTCCTTATGCTCGCGTCTCATCCTCATCCCTCGGGGAGCAAAAGCAGATATCTGATGCCCGATGCACAGAGCGGAGGGAATCCAGTTGACCTGATGCCAAGTCCGTTGACGGATTGGTGGAGTAGCCAGACACACGTGCAGAAACAACTCAGTGGCTCCAAAGCTTTGGCTTGTTTTCCTACAGTCCTGCTGGCGAATCCCCATCATGCCTCACATCAAACTTCCTCCCAGCAGGGGACCATAGAAATTGGGATGACGACAGAGAGAAACTGTTTAGATTCAAACCCTGTTTGCATGACAATGTGTCGAGTGAAAAGGCATCGTATTTTGCTTTTCTGTTTCAGAAAATGTTCGTTTTTACACAGCAACATTTTTAAAACGACGTCTGTTTAAACAGATTTAAACTTTTATGTTTTCTTGTGATAAAAATGTCTACAACCCTCCCTCCTCTCCTATCTATTCATTAATTCTTATTCTTTTTTTTTTACTTTTTATAATTTATTTACTTTTCTATCTATCTATCTATCTATCTATCTATCTATCTATCTATCTATCTATCTATCTATCTATCTATCTGGGTGGATCACTTGCTTTCCTCAAGGTACAAGTGGGATTTGCGGATTGGGGGAAAAAAAAGAAGAAATTCTCAAATAATATTCTTTATGTTTAATAACCGTTGTATGAAAAAGTCTTGTTTCAAATCTGTTACCTTTCAATTGACGTAATAATAAAAAAGGAAAAAAGTCTATATTTTCACCAAACCAAACACAGAACATTCAGAAAATGTTCAGTGGGAGAGAAAATAGTTACAAGTTAAGGAGAAAATTACATTTAAAACCTTGTAAAATCTGCACCACCCTGAAAAGCCTCTGTGTCACCATCCACGGTTTAAAATTATGGAATAAATTATATATAAAGATTAAACAATTATCAAACTTCTGGTAAGGTGGGTTCTGCCATGAGAGCAAGGGCTTGTGGGTGATGGTGTTGCTGTGTTTATTGGTGGAGGGGAAACAATCTGTCTGTATAAATCGTCACAGTTTTTGTTATTTGGGTGAAGTGTAGAACAACATCAGAAAGGATAGGATAGGACAACAGACAATACCCTTGTTAATGCTATATATACTATTTACTATTAACACACCGATCCAAACACTTTCCATCTGTTGTTAGGTTTAAATGGAATTGAGAACCCCTGGTCTAGACAGTAACATGATTCAAACAGGAACTCAAATCAGCAAAGTAGCAACAACAAATACAGAAGTACATGATTTTGACGGTTAAATAAATGATGGTAGAAAACAAGCAACAACAGCAGCACATCTCAGTGATGAGGAATAGGAGTGTGTGTGTGCGTGTGTGTGTGTGTGTGTGTGTGTGTGTGTGTGTGTGTGTGTGTGTGTGTGTGTGTGTGTGTGTGTGTGTGTGTGTGTGTGTGTGTGTGTGTGTGGTTTGTCCACTGGGTGTGGTTGGAACTGTTGTGGAGAGGCCTGTAGCGACACCCGAGGCCATTGGGCCCGGACACTGCCACCCCGGCGCCTGACGGGGTGGCGGCCCCCCAGACCCAGAGAGACTCCAGCGAGCCACGCCCCAGCCCAGAAACCACCAAGGGAGAATGCAGATAAGACCAAAGCCGAGACCGGCCGGAGCAGGGCCCCCGAGCCGAGTGGGCCGGGAGCCCCCCCAACCCCAGTGATGAAGCCCGCTGCGGCCCCAGTGACTGGCCCAGCCAACGACCCGCCACCAGAAGCCCTGCATCGCAACCACCCATGTCACCGCCCACTGCCTCCCCAGTTACTCCCCCGATCCCTCCGAAGACCCCCCACCACTGACCCCCCCCATACATGCACACTGACACACACACACACATTTGTGGGGGCGTGCTCCCCACCCCCCAGGCCACCAGTGCTGGGTCCCCACCAGGCCACCGAGAGATCCCATCCTCCATCAATCCAACTGTGCTTGGGGAGGAGGAACCCCAACCCAGCCCCCCCGGCGGCGTCACGCCCAAGCGAGTGTGCCCCCTGCATTCCAGCCACACTCACCCCGGGTTGAGGTGAGATCACAGCGGGAGGTGCTGGGGGGACCCCCATCCCCCGCCCCCCCAACCCTGTGGAGTGTTGGATGCATGTAGGGGTGTGTCTTTGGGTTATGAAGAGATGAATGCAATGTAGGTGCGGTTTAAAATTGAAGGGTGTGAGTACACTTCTAATATGTTCATAAGAACACGGATTCTAATGACTAACAAAACTAATGTGTTATCATTTATATTACTGCAGTAATACATGGAGGGTGTACCTCAGAGAACAAGTGTCTAATATGAGATCGGACAGCTTGAATCAATAAGTCTGATAATGTTGTGTCGGATTACTTTCACACATCTGCAGGTGTGAAATCATTAATCTGTGGGGTCTCTTTTATTTTAGATATACTCTCCAAAGACTCCAGGTGATGTGACAGTTTTGCTGTGTTGTTTCCGGTCTGTGGCGGCTTCCTCTGAGGAGATCAAATTGGCACACTTCTTAATCTCTCTGAGCAAACATGGCAGCCGGGACACATCAGCCTGGAGGCCTCAGCTGCTGCCTGCAGGCAAAGCTGCCCCGTGACGGGAGAGGGATTTTTTTTTACTCTGGCTCGGAATGTATAATACTGCAGCTTGTTTGGTTGATGTATGTATATAAAGAAGTCCTATGAAGATTAGCAACCGCAGATCTTTAAGGTCAGACGCTGAGGTATCCCAAAAAGAATCAACGAAGGTCTCATGCTGTTAAATATTAATATATATTAAATAACTAATATATTGTATTTTACACACTGGACCTAATGCAGCTTGAAACAAAGTGAAGCTGTAAAGCAGTAAAGTCGACCTCTGGTGCATTTTGACTGTAAAATGAAGGAAGCACATAGCAGTGAATGCTCCTACTGAGAGGGCTTCACATAGAGTCCCTCCGGATGGCTTCAGTCCAAACACTTTAGTTCACTCTCATCCAACTGGTCACATCCTGTGTGTGAAGAAACACAGAAGAAACATGGAAGGAAGTTCTCAACGCTAATGCTACAGGAACCAAAAATGTTCTTTGACAGAAAATGGAGGCAAGTGCAGAATTTCAATGACGATGATCACTTGTTTCAGACTACACATTTTACATAGATATACATTTGTATATAGTTTGTGTATAAATGTATCACCAAGCCCCATCCCACAACTAATCCTGACCTCCTCACACTCCTAAGCCACAACCGTTGACCACATACACAAGCTTGAACCCTCCACCTGTTTTCATCTCACAAAGTCACCAGCAGCTACGAGTTGGTTCCGGTTTACACAGAAACGTTTTGAAAATGAAAGCATGTTGGGCCAATAGATGACACCATTCTATGTTTAGTACTGAAACCACACACACACACACACACACACACACACACACACACACACACACACACACACACACACACACACACACACACACACACACACACACACACACACACACACACACACACACACACACACACACACACACACACACACACACACACACACACACACACACACACACAGCAGAGAGCAATGAGCTGTTAACATGAACACTGGGAGAACACAGACTTTCTAGTGGACAGACCACCAAGTTGGATTGTTATTACAGTGACTGTCAAAATAAAACTACCGAGTTGGATCGTTATTACGGTGACTGTCATAAAAAAAACTACCACGTACCAGGGGCCTCATTTATAAGACTTTGTGTAAGATTCCTACTAGAAATGTTTGTACGCCCAAAAGCTAAAAGTGGCGTGCACCCAAAAAAATTCAGATCTATAAAACGGTGCGTACGCACATCTGCACACACTTTCCTTTTACAGATCCCAGTCCACCTGGAAAGTTGGGCGGCTCATAACCCCCCCCCCAACACGCCCACTTTCTACCATAAATGGTCAATCAGAGTTCCTCATCAATGTTTTTGCATCTCATTCAGCCTGTTGATCTCGGGCATTTGATAGAATCTTGACAGAAAAGACAAAGAAAAGGAATTTTATGGAGAGAGAAATAGTGATGGAGGAGGTGGAGGTCAGGAGATGATACCATCTGGTGTCACAGTAGTGGAATCACTAATGAAAGAAAATATGAGCGATCGGCAGCTCGTCGTCACTGATGTAAATAGTGTGAGAGAAACAAAGAGATCAGTGACTGTAGAGGTGGAGGAGAAGAGACTGATCTGAAGGTGGATGAGAGTGACATTATGGGGGCAGCACCAGAGCTCACTGCTGGGCACAAAAACAGCCCCATGATTGTGACGCCACCATGTGTCAGAGTGTCAGAGAGGAAGGAGACACAGCAGACTGATAAAGTTCAGTTTTATCTGTTTATTAAATGTATAAATTAAATATTTTAACAGATACTTGTAAAAAGGTTCAGTAGACTTTGTGTTTTATCCTCAGTCACTAGAGGTGGAGAAGGAGGGTGACGGAGGTCGTCTGTCTCCAGCAGCAGAGCGTCCAGCTTTACACACTGTGGCTGTCACCGCACTATTTATGTGTTCACTCTGAAATTAGACTGATTGTTACTCACCTTGTCACAATTGATAATCAATCACTTCTATCTGCTCTGGATCACTTGAAGAGGAAGGTTTGACATATGAACATGGTGCTGCTGATTCAGCAGTAACGTCTCACTAAAGAAACATCTAGAACTCTGCAGCTTGGCTGTTTATGATTACACAGATTAATAGGTCTGATATTTGAAGACATTAAATGTATGGGATGAATCTGGCTTCATTTCTCCACCTCACCATCAGCACCACCAGGTTCCCCGTCTCCAGAATGTGCTGCGGAAGGTTCAAAGTTGTCGTACCGGTACTCACATTCTCCCGCAAAGTTTATTTTTTTAGATCACAAACTTTACGCAGGAAGTGGCGTACGCATCTTTCAGGACCTGTTTTGTGCTTCAGCAGCCTTTATGAATGAGGCTCCAGCAGAATATGAACTGGGAGTCATGACACTCTGGAGGAAAACATTGTTATTCGCCAACCAACGTTGGAACAAAGGTATGTTGTTGTCTGTGTGTATTTATTTATTGGTTTGTATGTATGTATTTTACCAAGTTTTCCCAAAAACTATTAACCTGAATTGCATGAGATTTTCATTTTGTCATCATCCAAGGACTAATCGATTACATTTTGGGATGTTAACGACTAACCGTTTCCAATTAAATCTCCAAAATCTGCAGAACAATGTCCCAAACAAAGGAGATCAGCGTCTGTTGCCATGGAGACGCTCCCTGCTCAATGTTTCACAGTGACCTACCTAGTTAGCATCGGTATGAGATAACGGCTATCATGCTAGGGATGCTAACTCGGTTCCGCAAACAAATGTGTCTACCTAGTCTATCTCTCGCCACTGAGCATGTGTAGAACGACTCGTCACTATGGCAAATGGACGTTGTTCTCAAAAGTTTGTAAACACCAAACTTTTTTTAAATGAAAATACAAAGTAGTTTTCCTGTTGCTTCAACGGGGCTTGAGTCTCACTACACGACGGCAAATTTAACTTAAATGCAACTTTTAGAAAACTCACGTTCCACTTTGATCTGCAGAAGGAAAGTGCTTCACAAGACCTGAGAGAAGAATGCGTCAATGTTAGGAATCAAAAGGTGCTGTGGAGCAACAGCAACAATAAAAATAATGAGTGAGTTCACCTCTTGCTTCCTCCTGCGTCCTGCTGTGTTTGTTTTGTTCAGATTGAACTGAGAGATTGTCAAAGGTTGTTTCAGTGCTTGTATGTGTAGTTCGTCTCCATATCCTGGTCTTCCTGTTGGGCTGAGGTTTGCTCTCGTTACAGGAGCAGCTGCTGCTAATCATTTCTAATCACCTCGACTTTACATCCTGATCTTTCACTTCTCCACACTTTTTGGCGTCGCCGCTCAGTAAACCCTGCTGCAGCCTCATTCCGCCACGTCGCACATTTTTCTAGGTCTTATCTGCTTCCCCTGCAGCTCCCCTCGGCTCGGTTCCTGCCTTTGTCCCGCTCCTGTTGAGTCCGGAGCCAGTTTGGAGTCGGCTCAACACTCTCGCCCTCCGCCAGCTCTTCATCCCGCCTGCTTCTGCTGAAACGCCACGCTTTTTGTGGAACTGCTTGACTCGGGCTGCCAGCTCGAAACCCCTGCACTCTCCAGCTTCTCTGAGGCGGCGCTCACACATGTGGCTTCCTGGTGTCGACCAAAGGTAACGCTGAAAAAAAAGGAAGGTTTGCACTTTCAGTTTTAAAAATCACCCATCAGGCAGATTTTGTGGCATGTTTTGAGCTTAAATGCAAATCGTGGTGGATTTCATGCTGATTCAATGTTCACTCTTCTTAACGACTTACAATTTCTAGATTTCTACTGAGGCCAAGTTCACGGGACGGTTTTATTTTTATTATTTTGTTTTACTTTATTTCTTTAACAAATTTCAGGCGGAACATTAACAAAACAAAAATAAATAAATCAATAAATGAACAATAAACAACCAAATATAACAATAATGAAACCAAGCCTGTAGGAAAGACCTAATGGTGATTAGGAAAAAAATAAATAAAGATTTGCTTGATAATTTGGTCTTGCCACAGTTTAAGGACCATTGTGCACCATTGTTCCTGGTGTGGGCTGTCATAGCCAGGTACAACAACCACGACAGAATGTACAGCTTCCCAAAATGAGTATAGATTTCCAAAACGCCACAAAATGTGTGCGTAGGACAGTTTTTCAAGTGAAAACAAAAAACATTGGAGTCTGTTTACATGACAACGATGCTTGGAGCCCCTGAAAATACAACTCTTTAAAAAACACCTTTTTGAAACTGCTCAGTCTCCAACTGCAACTTTAAAAAAAAGAAGTTCCAACTCTGTTTCCATAAAACTCAGTAGTTTTATTTTGACAGTCGCTGTAATAACAATCCAACTTCTGTCTGTCCATACAAATGTCCCTGTTCTGCCATTGTTAATGTTTAGAGCGTATTTCTCTCTATCTATGTGTACTTTCATTACAAAAACAACCGACAGTTTTCACAAACAGTCCAACATGCAAACTACATCGATTTCAGCATTTCTGCCGTTTCCATGTAAACATAAAAGTTTTTCTGAAAGTAAAAAGCGAAATCAATGCGTTTTCATTTGAAGCGTTATAGTTGGAGCCCAAACCAAAGGTTGGTTGAAGCACTATATACTATGATCATTGGGCTTATGTGATGGTGATACTCTGATCATCACTTAAATATATCAATATATAATTACAAAACCAAAAATATAAAATAGGCGGTACAAGAAAGACAATATCCTAGAGATGATCTGTTTTAACTTGAATTGTTGTAGGTCTTTAAATACATTTTTCTTGTGTTTTCTGCATTCACTTTTTCTTCGAGATGCATCAATGTAAAAAGAAGACAATGTTTTCCATCCCACTGCAACGCACACAGACTCAATTTCCCGCCAGCAGGATGATACTTCAGCCTTCAGCTGATTGCCAAACCTGCCTGTCGATGATGAGACGGAGCTGAAGATCCACCTGCCCGCTCTCAGACGATGTTAACGGAGACCAGGCGATGACACACATCATCATCATCATCATCATCATCATCCCGGCGCACCGGTGCGTGAACAAACAGCCAGTTACCTTTCATTAGGAAGAGATTTAATTACTCAGTATCTTTATTGGAATAGCACACAGTGACCCGGAGAAAGCTTGAAAAGAGGAGTGAGATGTTGGAGTCAAGATAGAGGCAGGAGACACCACCTGCTGTTTTCATTGGAAAACAATATCCGTCTCATTGAACACCCACCTGATTCTTTCCTGATTCTTCCTGTTTTGAGCTTCAAGGCTTCTCGAAAAAGTGACGACGAGATGTCGCCGCTGATTATGAGCATGCTATCATTGACTCGAGAGCACTTGCCTATACTGAAAAAAACAAAAAGGCTTCTGCTTTGAAAAGCCTGTGCTGCTCAAACAGGGAGAACCATCATGGTTTGTTTAAACTCACACGACGTGTTAACACTGCTGCAGACGAGCAGTCATGTCTGACAGCACTGGACTTGGAGGGCCACCGTCCCATACGTCTTCAACGTTTACCTGCTTCAACATACCCGAGTTTATAGAGGTCATATTATGCAAAATTCACTTTCTAAAGGCTTTCCAACAGTCATATGTGTCAAATCAGAAATCAAACCCATCGGGGGTTTAGCCAATCACAATCAAGGTAGGCCCTCCCTTTGACTCCTCCCACAATTAGGCAGCTCTGTTCTGGCACATGGCAGGAAGTACTTCCTCCTCTTTCCAAGATGGGCATGTGTGGGCGGAGCCAGTCCAGCTCACACAGACACAGCAGATTCTGAATGCAGCTCCTATGATCCAATATTCAAATGAGGAAAATCAAGGAGGAGCTAGAAACTTTGAATACTGAAGGTTTCTGGAGCGACCAGACCAGGAGGAGGTGAAAAACGGAATAATATGACTATTTTAATGCTTCATCATGAAACTCTGCAGAAAGCCTGATGAGGATCCCACATCCAGACCGGTCAGGAATTCCAGGAAGCGATCATCTGGAGGTTTCACTGCACTCTTCCTGTTTCTTTTCAGTTGTTCTGCATCTCACAAATGTTCTTCTGTTTGATCGAAACACCTCAAACTTTGATTTGTCCGTCCATAACACCTTTTTCCAATCTTCCTCTGTCCAATGTCTCTGTTCTTTTGTCCATATTAATCTTTTCTTTTATTGAACAGTCTCAGATTTGGCTTTTTCTTTGCCACTCTGCCCTGAAGGCCGGCATCCCGGAGTGGCCTCTTCACTGGAGATGTTGACTCTGGCGTTTAGCGGGTACTATTTAATGAAGCTGCCAGGTGAGGACCTGTGAGGCGTCTATTTCTCAAACTAGAGACTCTAATGTACTTCTCTTCTTGCTCAGTTGTGCAGCGGGGCCTCCCACTTCTCTTCCTACTCTGGTTAGAGCCTGTTTGTGCTGTTCTCTGAAGGGAGTAGGACACACCGTTGTAGGAAATCTTCAGTTTCCTTTTATGGAATAGCCTTCATTTCTAAGAACAAGAATAGACTGTCGGGTTTCACATGAAAGTTCATTTTCTGGCCATTTTGAGCGTTGAATCCACCCCACAAATGAGATGCTCCAGATACTCAACTTGCTCAAAGGAAGCTCAGTTTTATAGCTTCTCTAACCAGCTAAACTGTTTTCAGCTGTGCTCACATGATTACACAAGGGTTTTCTAATCGTCCATCAGCCTTCTGACACAATAAGCAAACCCATTGGACCATTAAAACACTGGAGGGATAGTTGCTGGAAATGGGCCTCGATACACCTCTGTAGATATTGAACCAATAACTAGACATTTGCAGCTAGAATAGTCATTTACCACATTAACAATGTACAGATTGTATTTCTGATTCGTTTAAAGTATCTTCATTGAAAAAAACACTGCTTTTCTTTCAAAAATAAGGAACTTTATAAGTGACCCCAAACTTTCGAACGGTAGTATATATATATGTGTGTGTATGTATTTAATTTTTTTTACATTTCATTGTATTTTGCACCAGAATGTTTAATTAAAATGGACTTTATGTTGAGATTGTAGTTATTTTCAGTACTAATTGTGTGATCTTGCAAAAATGTCGACTATTTCATCATGTACACTGTGGCCACAACAGAGAAGAATATTCAAGTGTAAATTCAAAGGTTATTATGGCAATATTTTACCAGATCAAGCTGAAACGACTGTTTGTGGCCCCTGACTTAAAGTTTTATTTTGTATATATCGTCCATAACATATTTGGTGTTGGTTCATTCAGTGTCAACTGGTCCTACAATTTGTCTGAAGAGATTACAGCTGTCTTCAATGGACACTAACCCTGGGATTGTAGGGCGTCCCTACATCAGGGTTTTTTACTGTACATGTTTCCTCATTTCACACCCAGCTCTCTCCTTGATGACCCGTGTTTTACCTTCACCTGATTGCTTTACACTGATCACATTATGCATGTTTTCTCAGTAAATATGCCCTCCAACTATACAACTACATCCCGCATTACGAGCAAAACATGGCCATCCAGGTGCCGATACCACACATCAAACACTTAAAAAAAAACAATTAAAAAAACATGTTATTCAGTTCAGATGGGTGGAAAATTGAAAGACAATAAAAATTACAAGCAATTAAAATCCAGCAGGCAGCTGAAGCCACTCGGTCGAAGCAGAAAAAAAAAATCTACTGTTTTCGCGCTTATGCTCAAGAACTTCTAACAATTATATCCCGAAGCTATTGTGGGAATAACAAAGTAGAACTGCTATTGGCATGGTGCATTTTGAGAAGCGGGAGCATTAAAGGGCTTTTACAATGAATGATGCCCCCCCCTCCCCCCCCCCCCCTCCACATGGCAGGTTGTATGAACCACGACTTTACCGGCTGCACGTGGCTTTGAAACATTATTCACTAAATAGTTAATGAGTTACATAATGTAAATTGGGTCTGAAAGTGAATGAAGCTACATTGGATCAGCAGAGAGAATGTGACAGAGTAAAGCAGTGGAAACTGGTATTATCCAGTTTCACATGGTTTCATTGGTCCAGAAACCTTCAGTATTCTAAGTTTCTAGCTCCTCCTTGATTTTCCTCCAATTGAATATTGGCTCATAGGAGCTACATTCAGAATCTGCTGTGTCTGTGTGAGCTGGACTGGCTCCGCCCACACATGCCCATCTTGGGAAGAGGAGGAAGTACTTCTTCTTGTGGTGCCGTGTGCCAGAGCAGAGCTGCCTAATTGCTGGAGGAGTCAAAGGGAGGGCCTACCTTAATTGGGATTGGCTGAACCCCCGATGACACTATATAGGGTTTGATTTCTGATTGGCTGGTTGGAGCAACACACTTTTTAAAACCTGAAACAAGCCAGGGAGAGAGAGGACAGACTGTCTTCACTTCTGGGACGTCAGTCCAGGTATGGGGACGATTAGTACTGATGGAAAAACTTTAGGAAGTGAATTTTACATAATATGACTCCTGTCTTTTTAGCATTTTAGTCCAATTTCTGGGCTTTACATAAAAAAACATGACTGACATGTTTGTAACGATGATATTCTGTATATGTTTCAGTCAAAAAAATCAAGTCTATTTGTGTATCGTATTTCAGGCAACGAGGCTATAAAGCAAGGAGGTCAAACACAAGGCCCCTGGGCCAAAACTGGCCTGCAGGAGGTGCCAATCCGGCCAAACCACCAAGCAATTAAGAAAAAAGCCTCTTTTTTTGAAACAAATTTCACTGTATCTTGCACCGGAAAGTTAAAATCGTATTTATTTTGAGCTCGTTGTCATTTTTGTTATAATTGTTTGCTTCTGCAAAAATATAGACATTTTTGTATACATGCACACTTAAGTTACAGTAAAACACTTATTCGTCCATCAAGCTGTCTTCTTTGCCCTCAGTCTTTACTTGCAGGCTCAATTTTGTCAAGAGGTGTCCGATTCAGTTCTTCTAATATTATTTGGAAACAATGAAGTTTTCTTCAGGTACTACTTGCAGGTCAAAGGTCTTGGACTCTGATGAGACATTTTTCATTTGAATGTGACACTTTTCTAAAACATAAATGAAAAAAATAAATAAACAAAACGATAAATAAATAGAGCCAGACAGGCTCACCTGGATCCAGGGACCTCATTTATAAAGATTGCTTATGCACAAAACAGGTCCTGAAAGATGCATACGCCTTTTCCTATTCAAAGTTTGTGATTTTAAAAAACTTTACTTTGTGGTACGGTACCGGTACGACAACTTTGGACCTTGTGCAGCGCTGATGCTGAGGTGGAGAAATGAAGCCAGATTCATCTCATACATTTAATGTCGTCACATATCAGACTTATAAATCACGTAATCATAAACAGCCAAGCTGCAGTGTTCTAGATGTCTTAGGTTTCTTTAGTGAGACGTGACTGCTGAATAAGCAGTACGACGTTCATATGTCATAGTTTCATCTTCAAATGATCCAGAGCTGATAGAATTGATTGATTATCAATTGTGACAAAGTGAGTAAGAATCAGTCTAACTTCAGAGTAAACACATAAATAGCGTGGTGACAGCCAAAGTGTGTAAAGCTGCAGTGTGGATGTGCTGCACTGCCATGAGCTCTGCACGCTCTGGACGCTCTGTGTGATGTTCTGTGTTTCCTGTGTGGTGCCCCTCTCCTCTCTCTCACTCCCCTTCTCTTAGTGCTGCACTCTCCAGGGACAAGCACACACACCTGAGGCTGATCATGATCAGCATGGTACTTAAGCCGGCAGCTGATCGAAGGGCGCTGCCGGATTATTGTCGATCGTGCTGAGTGGTCCTGGTGTCGCCTCCCGTCTCGTCGCCGACGCTTGCTGCTTGCACTCCTGTTTTGTTTTTTCAGCCGTACTCCGGCTCGCTTTGTGTTTTGCGGAGAATAAACTGTTCCTTTTTACCTCCGATTACCCGCCTCTGCTTTTGGGTGCTTCGCCATCACACTCTGGACGCTCTGGACACACTAGACGTACTGCTGCTGCAGACAAACGACGTCCTCGTCACTTCCTCCACCTCGAGTGTCTGAGGATAAAAGACCACTGAGCCTTTTTACAGTCCCTGTTCAAATATTTAATTCATACATTTAATAAACAGATAAAACTGAACTTTATCAGTCTGCTGTGTCTCCTTCCTCTCTGACACTCTGACACACAGTGGCGTCACAATCATGAGGCTGTTTATGGAGCCCAGCAGTGAGCTCTGGTGCTGCCCCCCATGATGTCACTCTCCTCTGACCTCCACCTTCAGATCAGATTCTTCTCCTCCACCTCTACAGTCACTGACCTCTCTGACTCTCACACTATTTCCATCAGTGACGATGAGCTGTTGATCTGGTTGTTTTTTCTTTTATTAGTGATTCACTATTCAGGACAGAGACATTCACACACAGATGAAACAGTTGGTAGCGCTTGAGCCTCTCAATCCCAAGGTGGTGGGTTCATGTCCCACGCCGGGCACCACCTTCCCGTGGGCTCACCACCTGTGGGAAAGGTTCTTAATCGGTGCAATGTGGTCTGGGTGACGGTGCTCAGACTGCCACCCTTAGACTCGGAAACAGATAAGCGGGAGACAATGGATGGACTTTTCACTTTTCAAACACAGTACAATTCAATACAACACGCGTACAATTCTGCCCCATCATCTAAATTCCAATTTTAGACCATAAAGTATGCATAAATCACAACTCTGTGGATTTCCACCTTCCATCCAGAACAACACTTGTCAACACTGGTGACCATCACACACAGACCATTTTTAACACAGATGACTTTAAATTGTAGGAGGAAGTTGATGTAGCTCTAATAAACCCATGCATGTACATGCACTTTATAAAGATGGTCTGCGATCGTCTGCACCACCACTCAGCTCGTATTCAGACGAATCAAGGCTCTCTGGCTTTACCCCGAGCATTTCTTACACACAAGGTTGTTTCTGACTGACTGACTTTGGTTTCCTCACACATTTCTTTTCCCCCTCAGCTGCATCAGTCACAACCCTCAACCTGCCTTCTACCTCCTTCATTCACTTTTCTAATTAGAGTTTTTTTTTACTCTGTGACTGTGCTCCATACCTCCACATGGCGCAATGGGAGTTCTACCTGTTAAATAATGGATGAGGGCTGTGTGTGTGTGTGCGTGTGTGCGTGCGTGCGTGTGTGTGCGTGCGTGTGTGTGTGTGTATAAACAAGCTTGAGAATGGCACACAGTGTATTTTTTACGTGTATATCTTATTCTTTGTGTGTGTGTGGGGCAGAAACAGGCCTTTGGCGTGGTAATGGATCATTGTCAGCCAGCCTCTTGCCCCCAGGACCCCTCCATCTGAGCCAGGAGCCCATCATTCTAGTCGGGCATCTCAATGGGCACCACGGGGACCCTTTAGTCATTTAGCCTGGAGTAATGGGCCTCGTCCCAAGTTGCATCCAAAGGCAAATGCACAGGAAATCCGTAATGTGCTCACACTGGATAATATCTACCAGTTTAATGATTTTTACTCAAAACGTACAGCTTTCCCTTTTTCGTCCTACAAAGCGATTGTGCTCAAGAGGCGGCGGAGGGAAAACGGAGGGCAGACAAATGCGAGGTGAAAGCTTCATTAGAATGGTCATTAAATATGGATAAACTCATTCCGCAGATCAAAATAAAGACGGAGGAGCCGACGCCATAAACTGCAGTGGAGACACTAGAGAGAGACGAATAGAGAGACCAATCGCTTGATGACTTGTGGTGGAATGTACACTCCGGATCTTTCTCCCTCTATCCTCCCCCATCAGAGTTTAAACTCCCAGAAAGGATTGGTGCCATCGTGTCAATATTTGGAAGAAAATTGCAGCAGTTGAAAACTGCTGGTGGAATATTTGCTTCCATTCTTGATGGTGTTTTCCTCCTAAACTCTGATTTCAGCTTCTGGGGTCTCCAGTTGCAACCTCGGAGTAATGAACACACACACACGCACGCACGCACGCACGCTCGCACGGACACACACACACACACGCACAGGCACACGCACACACACGCACACACGGCTGTCTGAAAGCTTATGAGGTGACTTTGGTTCCACGGTGTCCTGTCTGGATCTGGAAGGACAAACTACCTCAACCAATGACACACACACACACACACACACACACACACACACACACACACACACACACACACACACACACACACACACACACACACACACACACACACACACACACACACACACGCACACACACGGCATTGTCTGTCACTTAGCATGTCTGGACCCGGGACAGTGTCACCCCTCAGAAAAAACTTGTCCTTTCGTCCGTCTCTTGTTTTATCTCTCTTTCCTTTCACTCTTCATTTTACCACAAATGCTCTCGGACGGAATTTAAAAATTTTAATTATAAAAGATGTCAGACAGTCGCAGCCTCAGTGTTTTCTTTATTGTTTTGGAACCTGAGTTAAAAAGTCTTTTTGATGACAGTAAAACTGTCAAAGACGTGAAAATGGAAAACTTTCGTAGCGTTTAGGGCGTCTTGTTTCCACAACACATGAGCGGTGCTGCGTTTTAGGAGCCCAAAAACCTTTTCTTTTTTTTTTAAATACGAGTCCCAGAGTGGGGAAATTCTAAAACACCAGCTCGGCTGCGAGTTGTGGATGGGCAAAGACCCACATCTATGAAAAATGATAACTATGAAGTTTTCATAGTTACGTGTGAACACAATTTCTTTTGAGAACGCCGGGGAGAAGAAAGATGGTTTTGGCTCGTGTGGACAGGGCCAGAGAACGCGACTTTTTGAAAATGCTCCGTCTTCATGGAAACGAGATAAAATGCAACTTCTCTGAAACGCTGCTCCATGTCCTGGTCACCACAACCGTAGTAACTAGTTCTTCTGCACATGCTCAGTAGATGGACAATCACAACAATGTTTCCTCCAGAGTTTTATTTTGACAGTCACTGTAATAACAATCCAACTCGGTAGTTTTATTTTGACAGTCACTGTAATAACAATCCAACTTGGTGGTCTGTCCACTAGAATGTCAATGTTCTCCTGTTGTTAATGTTTAGAGCTCATTGTTCTCTGCTGCGTGTGTGTGTGTGTGTGCGTGTGTGTGTGTGTGTGTGTGTGTGTGTGTGTGTGTGTGTGTGTGTGTGTGTGTGTGTGTGTGTGTGTGTGTGTGTGTTTTCAACTGCACCGACTAGTGGCCCGGCATGCTAACTACATTGTTTTAAGTGTTTCGACCATTTAGACTTTAGACTTTAGACTTTGCTTTATTAATCCCTTAGGATGACTCCGTCAGGGAAATTTGAGTTCCAGCAGCTTAAAAGAAGAGGAGCAGCTCACAGAGGATAACAAAGATAAGTTACAGAAAAAGAAGTAATTCACCTTAACTTAACTAAATATAGAAGTGGCAAAAAGAATTAGACTCCTAGCAAAATATAGGAGTGAAAGTGGCCGAACGTTAAATTGCACTGTGGTTACAGATGGAAGTATTGCACAAGTATGATCATTTGCTGTGAATAGAAAATTAGATATTGCACACTTTTGCATTATGGGATGTGAGATGTAGGATGGGGAGGTGGATGAGGTGGATAGCGGCTCCTGCTACTTCCCTTCTGTCCTCTGTCCCCTCCCCCCCCCCAGTGAGGACTTGAACAGCCTGATGGCCTGAGGGACAAAGGACTTCTTAAATCTGTTAGTCCCACATTTGGGAAGAAGCAGTCTCTCACTGAACATGCTCATCTGGTGTTGATGACGGTGTGCAGAGGTTGTCTGGTATTGTCCAGAATGTCCAGCAGTTTATTCAGTGTTCTTGCCTCTGCTACCGTCACCAGAGAGTCCAGCTTCATGCCGACTACAGAGCCGGCCCGCATGATCAGTTTGTCCAGTCTGGACGTGTCCTTCTTGGATGTGCTGGCTCCCCAGCACACCACGGTGTAAAAAAAGGACACTGGTCACAACAGACGGATAAAATATCCACAGTAGTTTGCTGCAGATGTTGAAGGACGGAAGTCTCCTCAGGAAGTACAGCCTGCTCTGTGTCTTCCAGTACAGGTGGCTGGTGTGTGTTGACCAGTCCAGTTTGTTGTCCAGCCACAGTCCGAGGTATTTGTAGGAGTCAACAGCCTCCACCTCCACTCCCTCCAGTAGGACTGGTCTGGGCTTTGGTCTGGACCTCCCAAAGTCTATGACCAGCTCCTTCGTCTTGGAGGTGTAGAACTCCAGGTGGTTACTGCGGCACCAGACGGCAAAATCCCCCACCAGACTCCGATAGTCCTCCTCTCTGTCATCCCTGATGGCTGTGTCATCCGCGTACCTCTGTATGTGACACAGCTCTGAGTTGTAACAGAAGTCCGAGGTGTACAGGGTGAAGAGAAGAGGGGCCAGCACTGTGCCCTGGGGGGCTCCAGTGCTGCTGATCACACTGTCAGACGTGGTGTCTTTCAGCCTGACATACTGTGGCCTGTCGGTGAGGTAGCAGGAGATCCAGGCCACCAGGTAGGGGTCCACTCCCATGGTCTTTAGTTTATCCTGGAGCATGAGGGGCTGGATCGTGTTGAAGGCACTAGAGAAGTCCAGGAAGAGGATCCTAACTGTGCCACTTCCCTTGTCCAGGTGGGAGTGGGCCCGATGTAGAAGGTAGAGGATGGCATCCTCCACACCAACATCTGGCTGGTAGGCGAACTGCAGGCAGTCCCGGGCATGTTGCACCTGGGGTCTGAGGAGGCTGAGGAAGAGCCGCTCCAACGTCTTCATTAGGTGTGATGTGAGTGCCACTGGTCGGTCATCGTTCTGCTTGCTGGGACGCTTCTTTTTAGGTACCGGAACGATGCAAGATGTCTTCCAGAGGGTGGGCACTCTCCCTCGCTGCAGGCGAAGGTTGAAGACCCGTTGAAGCGGTTCCCCCAGTTCTGTAGCGCAGGTCTTCAGTATTCTTGGACACACCTTTACGTACATGATGATCCCCCCACCTTTTCTTTTACCACTCGGTTCCGTGTCTCTGTCGGCTCTCACAGCGGTGAATCCCGGCAGGTCCACATTAGCATCCGGTACGAGGTGGTTTAGCCATGTCTCCGTAAAGATGAACAAGCTGCTCTCCCTGAAGGTCCGCTGGTTGTTCAATGTGGACAGCTCATTGATCTTGTTCGGCAGCGAGTTCACGTTACCTCTGATGACGGAGGGAATCGATGGTTTGTAGCGCCTCCGGTTGTCCGCTCGGTTAGCCTTTAGCTTAGCCCCAGCCTTGCAGCCCCTGGGCTTCCTCCTCAGCTCCGCCGGGATGGTGTGTCGTGTCCCGGCTCGTCCCATTGTTCGTAGAGCCAGCAGTTCCTCTCTCGAATAAGTGAGAAAACTGGCACCTGGTTTCATGTCAGAGGTAAAATTATCCATAGGATATATAAAGAGTCACACAACCTCTTTGCAAGAAGAGTAGAGAGAAGCAAAAAGCGATAAAAAAGTTAAGAGAGCTAACGAAACTGGAGAGCTACTGGAGGCAGCCATCTCCCACATGGCCAACTAACAACATTAGTTCTGTGTAAACAGACATCGTTTTCACAATGTTTCCATGTTGACATGGAACTTTTCTGGAAGATTGTATAAACGAGGCCTGAATGTACGTAGTCGCCTACTTGCTGAATGACAATGAGATTTATTCAACCTTCAGTTGTCAAAAAGAAGAAAAACAACTGTCTGGTTGTTTTGTTGCTTCTCCAATGAAGGAAATGTTTGACCTCTTGTCCGTTCTCTGGATCACTTTCATCAGTCCTCCGTTCGTCTTTATGGTTTCCTCTTTCACTACCACATCCTTTCGTTCACCTCTTGCTCTCCTTCTTTTTAAATATTCCTCCCTGACTTGAACTGACTGATCCCATCTCTGCCTGCATCTCGTCTTCCATTAATCACCGGCCCTCTTTAATTAGGTGTTTGTTATTCCTCCCTCCCCTAATTCTCTTCATTTTTTTATCACCAAACCTCTCACTTCCTGCCCTGTTCTTTCCACATCTTTAAAATCTTTCGTCATGTTCTTACTTTCTTCTGTAGTTTTGTTTCAATAATCCCAAGGTTTGTTTGTTTTTTTGTTTTTCTTATGTTTTCCAGCTTTGGTGAAAACGTCCTTCTTCAAGCGCTCCATAAACAAACTTGACTGGCTGTGTCTTTTCTTTCTCCTCTCCTCCCTCCCTCCCTCCCTCCATCCCTTGATCATTCATTCTCCTCTTCCTCTCTGACCTCTTGTCAGTCAGCTCTGTCCTCAGCCAGCTGGCTTGTCAGCACTAATGAAAATCCTTTACACTTTATTAACCAGGACTAATGAAGCACCCCACCGCTCACAGTGTGTGTGTAAGTGTGTGTGGCATTGTAACTCCAGGTAAATGTGTACGCGGACGCTCAGCGTTTTGCGTCGAGGCTTAGCGCTGCAGCGTTTCTCTGAAGATCTGAGGGCAAATATGCATCTCAAAGTGTGCATGTGACCTTGGAGACAAAGTACGAGGAGGTTCCATGGCACCAAAGTCAAGCAATAACACAGAGTAACTAAGTAGTCTGGACGGGAGACAGCAGTAAGTCCAGCGTTTGCTCTGACAGAGAGAATTACTGTTTCAGTCAGTGAAGTCTGGAGAGAAGAGAGGGCTGTAAACGCTTCACTTCCTCACTGCAAATGGATGTCAGAGGCCAGGATGCTGACAGTATTCTAAATATAGCGTTTTAGGGGACTAAAATACGTCTTGTCTCTGACCCTGTCATCGCTCACGCACCGCTTTGCTTCTCTGTCACTGCAGCAGTCGGATTCTCCACACTAGAGTTGGTTGGTCGCTCATGAAATGGCTCTGAGACCCTGGTTAAGGCAGGATGCATCAATTCTGCGTTTTAGTTTTCTGAAAAGCTTAGTTTATAAAACAAAGTATATTTACAATGCTGAAAATGATGGAGTTGGCATGCCAGGCCAGGAGTTGGCGCCGTTGGTTGTTTTAGTAATAAAACCACACACATATGCAGCAGAGAACAATGGGCTTCAAACATTACAGGCCCCTGCATCCTCCTATAACAGAACAAGAAGAAACATTGGTCAGTGGCGTCAGACCGCCACAGAAAAAAATGCCTTCGGCAGGAGAGTTCATACTCAGAGAAGAAGCTGTCGAACTTGCAGGCCACGCCCCCTCACAGCTGACCACGCCCCCTCATCGCTGGCCACGCCCCCCACAGCAGGCACACTTCCGTAAAGCAGCGTTACAACTGCACAGCTTATTTCTCACTTCAAATGTTTTCAGAAATACATTCCGCTGAACTGTTTGAGTAAATAAAGAGAAGGTTTGTGTTCGGGCCGCCATGTTGGTCAGGTTTTAATTATGCGTTCAGGTGCATGACGTAACTCCGCCTTCCAACACGTTAACGAGCTGCGGGACTCATATAGTAGCAAGGTTACATGCTAAATATGATTAAACTATAACCGAGCTGGAACACGCATGTGCAGCGCACCGCAGAGCCAAAGTTTTGGCAGTGCAGCACCGACATATTTCAGCCAAACAGCCAAACCAAATTTCTTCAGCCAGAAGGAGCTGGACGAAGAAAATGACGTGATTTTGTTCAGCAGGACCCCGGAGTGCCGAACTTCCATCTTGTTCTTATAGAGGATGAGTCGGCCTTAACAACTGGAGATCCTAGACATTCTAATGGACAAACCACCAAATTAGATTGTTGTTACTGTGACTGTCAGTACCAAGTCCCAGGAGAATATGGACTGGGAGTCATGACACCAGGGAGGAAATGTTGTTGTGATTGTCTCTACTGAGCATGTGCAGAGCTATTTACTTTCTCCATAAAAATGTGAGTTAGTACTGACGACTGTCATCTCAAGTAAACCAGCCCTAAAACATTTTCATTTTCTAAAAGGAACTAATGAAAGTTATACTTGTGTTTGTTTAAAATCTAAAAAATGCAAGATTGTTGTAATGTGGTTGAGAAACGCATTGTATTTAAATGAAGTTAACATAGGCTGAAATTGAATAACAATTAATGAAGAGCCATATATATACTGTTTGTCTTATTGTCCATCGACTGAGCATGTGCAGAAGAACGTTTGCTACAACCAGCAGCAGCATCTCAGGAAAGTTGCGATTGTTTTATAAGAATTCCACTTTGGTAGCCGTTTCCAAAAACGTGTGTTTTCAGTAACTCCGAGCGCTGTTGTCATGGAAACTGACAAAATAAAATGCAACGAAAGTTTTGCGTTTTTCACTTTGTCATTGTTGTGTAAATGGAGGCTTGATCTACAGGCACACAGCCAGTGGGACACACACAACCTCCGCTGGTCAGCGAGGTTCTGGAAGCATCACAGAGGTTACATGGAAAGAACATTAGCGCGATACCCAGAAGGCCATGAGAGGACGAGTGGCGCCCAGATTGATGAGGACGGAGTCGGGTCGCTGCCAGAGGTCCTCCTCCACACTGCTTGTCACTCTTTCAGGCACCGGACATACAACAAACACACACACACACACACACACACACACACACACACACACACACACACACACACACACACACACACACACACACACACACACACACACACACACACACACACACACACACGCACACACAGAGTCTGACAGAATCTTGGCTGGCGCTAAACGGACATCAGGCACTGAGCCAGGCGGGCAGCAACCTCTGCTACTGCCCCACTCGCTGGGTAATGTCTACACTGCCATTACAGGGAGGGGTGAGTGGGAGAGGAGAAAGATGGGCGGAGTCACTGGCTGTGATTCCAGAAAGAGAGAGTTTAAATGCCGACACTGTCCTGATGCACACCACACAATCGGACTTTCTCTTTAATCACCAACAATATTACAATATGAACTTTTAAATATATACACACTGGCTTCTGTACTTATCCTGCATGTGGAAGTGAGAAATATGATTCTTAAAAACTGGGCTACAGAACACATTTTATCCTTTTTACTTCTGCTTTGTAGATAATTGTTTGTGTTTGTGGGTTTTTTTGCTTTTGTTTTTTGCTTTGTCAAACACAGTCATAATGCAGGTTTTTCTGAGGTACTGTAGCAGCTTTCTGTTATCTTATAGTGACATCTCGTAGTCCCAGATGGTATTTACTGGTATATTTTGAAGTTTTTTTAGTTAATAAAAAGTGGAACATATTGTGGAACACATGGTATTCACGTTTTATCATGGTTAAACTGCAACACAATATATTGTGTCTGCATATTTTTGCTTTTGAACAGAACTGGGCGTTGTACGGCCACTGTATTCGGCCTCTGTGGTCGGTTTCAGAAAAGTAGGATTTCTGCTGTTCAGACAGAGACGATGAACCCTGTATTTTCAAAGCGTTGTACTCTGGAAGTCACTTTCAGTGACTCTCTCTATATTTTTTTCTCGTCCTGTCTGTCAGCTCAGGCCTTCAGTGAGATGGATCTAAGTGCCTTATGGTGCCAAAGCAGATTTGCGCTTTACAAAGGAAGGTCTGACAGGCTCTTCCTGTTGCAAACTTTATTGATTTATTATTGATTTATTGGCGAGGCCGTTGGACCGGGGTGGAAGGAGAGCGAGGAAGTGCATCACAGTGACAAGAACAAGAGCAAGGACAATGAAACCAACAGCGACAATATCACAGACACGTGTGTGCATCGTTATGAGCGATGCGTATGTCGACGGCGCAATTAAAATTGAAGTAAGCAGGCCGGGGATGGGAACCAAAGAAAGGTGTAGAACCCCCAATCCCTCAATGTCGTAGAATTGATGGTGGTGCAGTTTCCTGACTGCCACAAGTGCTACACTCCACCTCCAGACGGGCTTGGCTGGGAGCGAGTCAGGCTGAACCTGCTGAGAGGACGGGACCTGCCAGGCAGGGGGCAGACAGGAAGTGCCAAACCCCCATGTCGGACGAGACCAAGGCACCAATCACTGGATCATTTTTGTTTTAAATCTGACCCTGGAGTTGTTCTGGGGCAGCCCAATTCTATACATTTATATTTCTATAGCACCAACTACAACACAGTCGCCTCAAAGCACAGTTACAGAGAAAATCTAACAATTCAACATGAGCAAGCAGGTGAGACGATAGAAAGAAAAACTAATATTTAACAGGAAGAAACTGCAGAACCAAAGTCAGAGGTGCAGACTAGTGTTGCCACAGTTGCCTTGAAAAGGTAATCCATTAGCAATTACTTGCTTTTAAAAGCAACAAAGTGAGATTACAAGGTTTTTTTTTTCAAGTTATTTTCAGCAGCTGCAGACACCGACTGTCTCATTATACATTTTTTTTTATTGTCAGAACCGGTTGTTTTTCAGCTTCACCCCAATTACTGCTTTAGCACCAAAGTCCAGCTTTTGTTGTTTGGGTGTTGAAGATAGTGGGGGAGTGGCATTGTGTGTGTGTGTGTGTGGGGGGGGGGGGGGGGGGGGGGTCCTCCCAATATATGTTTAAACGTTTTTATTCAGAAAAATTACAAACATGGTGTAAAACATCTCTGCAGTTGTGTTATTGATGCAACGTCAAAGGTTAATAATAATGTTATGTTGGTTACAATTCTTTTGTGTTACTTGAATGCACCGTTGGCCCGTGATTGCCTGAGAGTGGAGAAGTGTGTGTGTGTGTGCGTGCGTGTGTGTGTGTCCAGTTATAGGAGAATGAAGGAGCAGCCCAGTTCAGTTCAGTAATAAAGTTCAACGTTGCTACAATAGTAACACTATAATAGTATCGCTATAATAATAACGCTACAATAATAACGCTACAATAGTAACACTACAATAGTAACATTATATAGTAACGCTATAATAATAATGCTGCAATAGTCACGCTATGCTACGTGTTGGATTACTCGTTCCTGAAAGAAGTGGTCATTTGAACGTAACACATTACCCGCATCACTGGGGGTGACTAAAGGAAAAATCAACAAACAGATAAGAGCCGTCTGTTCTTCAGATAGAATCGGTCAAATATGAGAATTTGCCCTCGTGGATCAAACGCACACATTTCCTGCCTTTTGCTCTAATGACATAGAGCTCTGTTCAGCTGCGAGAGTGTGTGTGTGTGTGTGTGTGTGTGTGTGTGTGTGTGTGTGTGTGTGTGTGTGTGTGTGTGTGTGTGTGTGTGTGTGTGTGTGTGTGTGTGTGTGTGTGGAACAACCAGTCCATGTGGTCGAAGCGTTTGTGTGTCTCTGAGGGACAATGCAGTTTAATCTCCATGTTTGTGTTTGTGTTGCCGTGCTTCCCGCCCACACCAAACGCTGTAAAGACTTTTGTAGCGACACAAGCGGAGCTCCAAATGGCAGCACAGGCTGGCGGCTCCACAAAATGTTCAGGATGACATGTGCGAACGGCAGGAGCCAGAGCCATCGCGCCGACCCATGGGCGGATGGAGCGAGGGCGTCGGGATCCAACACAAACCCAACGCATGGATCTGTGTGTGTGTGTGTGTGTGTGTCGGGGGGGGGGGATGCATGCTTGTACATCATCTCTGCCTGTGAGCTCAGGGGCCAGTAGACATTATGGAAATCTAACGGCATCCATTACTGCTGCGTGAAACCTTTTAACACATGGGAGGAGATGCATATTGTTGTTATTGCCCTATTTATTTGATTAACATGCATAATCTCTTTTGTAACTGCACACACACACACACACACACACACACACACACACACACACAGAACAGAGACCTTGGAAAAACTGTAAAATTGTTACTTCCCATGTAAAGAAATACCCGATTAAACTGGGATATCACTGCTCTTCTATCGTAACATTGTCCGTTTTTAACAAGTTAATCCTTAGATCATATTTACATGCATGTTTTCTTTAAGAAATATGCCAACGTAGTGAGATTGAGCCTCATTGGTACATCATTTATACAAACTGAGGTTCCATTTACACGACGTTTAGGTCAAAACAGAAAACTTTGGTTGCGTTCTGGGGGCCTAGTTCCATGACAGCGGCGCTCGGAGTCACTGAAAAGGCAAACTTTTTGAAAATGGCTCAAGGTGGAACTTTTTGGAAACTCTCTGACTCCATCTCCGCGGAAACGGGGCAAAACCTCAACTTTTCTCAAACGCTGCCGCTGGTCATTCGCACGATGTTATTACCATAGTATAGTAATAACAATGTCCTCCCATTCTTATTGTTTATAGCGTATTGTTCTCTATGCATGTGTGTGTGGTTTCATTAGAAAAACAACCAACAGCACCAACTAGTGGCCCAACGTGAAAACTACATCATTTTCAGCATTTCTGTCATTTCCATGTCAATGAACATCGTTTTTCAAAACAAGAAACTTTGTGAAAATGTAAGTGTGTGTGACTGTTGGTGTGTGTTGCTTGGCGGCCTGCTCAGAGTACCACGTCCTCAGCGATACTCTGCACTGAGGTTTTTCTTCAAGCACGACATGGAGATAATTCATGGACGGATTCTGAATAACGTTGAAGTTCCTGCACAGTAAAAAGAAGACAGCACGTCTGTGGCAGGTACTGAATGCATGAACTGTGTGTGATTATGTGTGGTGAATACAAATACACACACGCACACACACACACACACACACACACACACACACACCCACACACACTTAATTGAAACGCTGTTTAAAACAGTTGGATTAAAATACCATATGATGTCTGTTTATCACTTCATCTACACCAGTGGGTGTCTATAAGCTCCGGACCGTAAAGACCCCGGCTGAGCTTGCTATTTTGATCAGCTGCTATCATTTGTATTGTCTCACACTACATTGTGAATATAAACAGTGATAATAATGGCCACCTCGTGTGCTTCCTCCTCTGGCTCAGGCTTTTTCCTAAGACCTCATTAGCTTCAACACACACTCTCCATTATAGCCTCCCACGCCTGTAAAATCTTCATCGCCGTGCGCCTTGACGTATTCGGTGTAGAATTAATCCCTCTAGCACGCCTACGCTGTACTATTTGGACGATTATTAAAGTGTCACACACACGATCACGTCCGTCTTCGGTATGCTTGAAGGTTTCAGAAGAGAAAGCTTACTGAAGAAACGAGGTGTGACAGCGGCGGCGTGTGCAGATTGACGGGCGAATGAAGACACAGCAACACATCCAAACATGAGTGACGCTTCTCAGGAGAGTCACAGGGCTCCACTGCAGGAAACACGCCGCACACATGTCCCAAACTGTGCATATTGGAAGTTTATAGTAGAAGGTATTTGAAAACCTTTTAAGGCAGAATGAATAAGTATCATTATCCTGCATGACAAAGACTCTATAAGCAGTGCATCTGGAGAGGATTCACTGCCTTCGATCAATACTTCCGATTCTCCTTTGGCAGCAGCTGCAGCCTCAAGTCTTTCTGGATGCGATGCTCCTTCAGGTTGGATGAGAAGCGTCGCTGCACAGCCATTTTCAGATTTGTCCAAATATCTCTCTGGCCACTCAAGGACGTTGTCCTGCTGAAAGACGAGCCGTGGCCTCACTCTGAGGTCCAGAGCTCCCCGGAGCAGGTTTTCACCCAGGATGTCGCTGTACATTGGTGCATTCATCTTTCCCTCTGTCCTGACGAGTCTGAGCATGATGCTGCCACCACCATGCTTCACTGTACAGACGGTACTGGCCTCGTGGTGCCTGATGCAGAGTTTGCATTAGTTTATGTGTAAATGGGCATCATTTTCAAAACATTGCCATGTAAATACAAAACCTTTCTGAAATGAAAATGCAAAACGTTTTCATTTGAAACCTTGTCGTGAGCCTAAAGCCTCCTTCCACTGCAGGGAAATGAGACACAATTCAGATTTTATTCCTCACAGTGACTGACCTCCGACCTGTTTGTTTCCGTGTCAAAGCACCAATTCTGAGGTTTTCATATCAGACCCAGGCCTCCATCATATGTGGTACCAAGTCAGATATTTTTCTACATGCAACTGCTTCGTCATTGACGTGCGACTGACCGGAGGAAGTGGCTCCGCCAGAATAAAAGCTGTGCTCTCTTTTTGTCTCATTCTCCTTCTTCTTTCCTCCTCATGTTGTCTAGATTCCGTTGACTCGTATTTAACAACCGCTTGAAAATGGATCTACACACTGACCTGTGTTGCCAGATATGGTGTATATCCCCCATTTGGGGAGCCAAACTCTCTTACCTTTTAACTTTTTTAATTTCGGCCGTGTGTGTTTATGGCGTGTTCTTTATCACACATATAATAGTTTTCCAGTTTTAATATGATTCCTACACAGGCTGAGATTTGGGCTGGTTTACATTGAGGTGTCTGGGTTTTACCTTGTTTGGGATGGAAACAATGAGTCACATCTGGCAACCCTGGTGCTGAGCGGCGTGCCGTCCATGTTTACCTTCGTAAACAGCGTCTTCTGCGCTCTGGAGCCCAAAAACTTTGGGTCCTGTCACGTTTACACGTCTGACAGAGGTCACTTTTAGAATGTGACGTGAATGATCACAAAACAAATTGGAATTGAGCATCAAAACCTTCAATGTGAACGGAGTCACTTTGTTAGTTTATTAATCAAATGTTCACGTTCAATTTGCCGTTTCTCACATTTATTTATAGATTATTGTGCTTCAAACCACAATGAACACTGAAAAATCCTTCTGAATTGCCAAAGAACAAGGAGAGAGATGTTTATTTTTTAGATTTTAATTTTTACTGGTTCACTCATATAAGTTCATAACAGAAAGATAAAATACATTGAGACGAGATTAGATTAATTTCATATGGTACAGAAAATAGGTAAAAAAAAAAAAAAAAGGAAAACTACAAACAAAATTGCCAGGAATAGTAATGACATTAGGTCAAATTGGTCATCGTAATAACAGTGATACAAATTATTTAACGGAATAAAACAAAATAGATAAAAAAAAAAGTTAATTATTTCCTGTGAACCCAGAAAAGAGGCCAATCCGCCCTTGAAGCTCTAAAAAGAAACACTTTGACAATGAAACGTGTCAAGTTTCCCTCTGTCTTATGCCTTCAAACTCACAATGTAAGTGAGCGTTTTTCCCCGAAGTCTCCTCGAAAAAAAAACAAAAAACAAAAACGCTTCTTGTCTGACACAAAGAAACAGAAGACACACGCCTGGAAACCTCGGACGGCCTTGTAACATCCGAGACGGTTTCAGGGTGTTTGTGTGAAAACTGTTAGGAGCCGTCCTTCTCATCCAGCGCCTCCAGCTGAAACACCTGCCATTCAACTCAGGTCCATCTGGAGGACACACACACACACGCACACGCACACGCACACGCACACGCACACACACACACACACACACACACACACACACACACACACACACACACACGGTGAAAATACTGATGCGGGGCTGAGTCACTCTGTACTGCTGCTGTAAATCTTCAAGGTAAAAGAGGAGCTGGAGCCCAGAGGCAGACCGTCTGAGGCTGTGTGGAGAAGAATCATGTAAATGGCTTCAAGAGCTTCGAGAGCTGTGGTTTTAATTATCACTCATTTTATTATCAAAAGCTGCTTAAATTATCAATGTTTTCTGTAAATACAATAACATCTATGATGAAGTCCACAAACAAAATGTTGTCATCAGTAACAACAGCAACAGCTTTTATATTCAGAAGAAACGTTGGACTTTACCTATAGAGTGCTGAATTTATATGATCACACGTTTGCACCCACAATCCTTTACTTTCACAGGCTACCGGTGGAGGCCTTGGCCGACCCACTTGGTTGTATCCCATCGATTTCATTTTGTGATCGATTATCAGAGCTGTGGAAACAATATTTTCTACCTAATTGTTCTGTGGGAAAAGGGTTTGATGCCAGATTTGCATGAGAACACAATCTAATTGCTTTATAAAGAATCTTAGTAGATCAAGCTATTTTTGACAAACAAAAAAACTTGCTCATATTTAAGTGATGAATTAAAGTTACTCTACCAGATAGAAAAGCTTTAAAATCAACTTCCCATATAAGGTGTGACTTCTGCACAGAGAATAAACCAAAACCCCAAAACAAGACCTTCACCCCATTTCAACCTGCAGTTTCCCAAATCCGTCAGTCTCAGCGTTTTCAAAAAGTTGCGTTTTCAGTGGCTACGATCACCTTTGTTTTGAAAACAGATCCCCAAAACACAACAAAAGAATCGTTTTCACTGCCGCTGGATAGTTCTAGCTCGAGATCAAGGCTCTGTTTACACGACAACTTGATTGTGTGTTTATTTTTCAGTAAAAGGCCGAATGAGGATCCACCACACCTGTTACGCTTTTAGAAAATCATGCATCCATGTTGACCTTGTGACATTTCAAAATGTGTGTGGAAGGAACCATTCAAACAGAGACAAGACAGTCAGGAAGCAGATAATTAAAGCGTGTCAGGTCTATTTTTTGATGACATCACACCCAGAGTCAAAACCTAAAATGTCTCTTATAAGAAGTTAGGACTCAATTTAACTTAATTGCGCAGCGACGACTGTCAACGAGCATGAGAGACAAGCCCACCGCCGAGTGTGTTCATTAGATATCTGGTGCCGCAGCACTCCGCAGTTCAAAAAGGAAAAAGAATAAATAGGAGCAACAACGGGAGGCCTGTCGGTAATTGCATGTTTGTGTTTTAGACAAAGGCACAGTGTGAGGCAAATGTGTGGGAACGTGTGTAAATGAAACCGACTGTGCAAGGAGGGAGGAGAAACTTTTTCTGTGTGTGTGTGTGTGTGTGTGTGTGTGTGTGTGTGTGTGTGTGTGTGTGTGTGTGTGTGTGTGTGTGTGTGTGTGGTCATATAACAGCCCGTCGTGAAGTCAGCATGTGTCCCCTCAATGTGTCAAAAGGTTTTACGCAGCAATAATGAAAGCTGTGTGCCTTGTATTATCACTGCCATCCCTGAGGCAAGCACACACACACACACACACACACACACACACACACACACACACACACACACACACACACACACACACACACACACACACACACACACACACACACACACACACACACACACACACACACACTTGGGGAATGTAGTAATATTCCACCCTGCAGGTAGAATGGGTGTCTACACGTTTCCTCCTTAAAAAGAACCCAAAGTGGGGACTGTTGGGAGGATACAAATATTGGAGAAAAGTAAAGATGATGTTCTGAAATGAAGTAACTTTCAAGAAGCAGAGGAAACAAGAGAAACTTTGCAGATAGGACTGTCAAGTCGACTAGTTGGCTAAACCGCTCAACTAATAAAGCACCAGTGAAAACCATGCAATGTAGGAGGCCCCCTGGTGGCCGCAGGAACCATCAGCACAGACAAGCATCGTAAACATAAATTCTTCATTATAAGTATCTTCATTATTGTACCCAAGGAACATAAAAGTCTAGAAAATAGAGAAAAGTGTCATTTAGTTTTTTGGGGGAAAAGAAACAACTTTGTTTTTCTTTGAAAACAACCCTGCCCTCCTTGTTAGTTTGCTCCAGATTTTCCAGTCTGTTCGTTTTGTCCTTGTGTCCAAGGATGCTTGGATGTCATGCAGCCGGCCACCAGTAGTGGGAGCTAACTAAGTGGGAGCCAGTAGTGGCTGCTGAAAATTAAGTACTTTTCCACTGGGGCCAATAGAGGGTGCTGTTTTTATGTAATAAATCCACCTCTGTATGCTCACAGAGAACAGCGCCCAAAAACAACTTCGTTTTGTGCCGTTGCTGTTTGAAGGACGTCATTTTCAGTACTTTGTCGTGTAAATGCAAAACTTTAGAATCAAAAATGATGCGTCTTAACGTGAAATGTGGTTGTGTAAACAAGTCCGTTATGTAAGAAAGAAACGTTCTCCACAAGAGATCCAGACGACGGTGTAGTAAATTTACATTTTATTGGAAAAGTGCAGGAAAGTGAAACTCAGTGAGAAAACCCTGGACAAGCTGTTTAACGTATTTTAGTATACTGTATGAATTTTAGGAAATCAGGGACATGAATTTTAATGGTTATTGCTAATGTTAATGATAATGTTACTAATTTTACTGTAGGCTATATTTGTAATATGTATTTCTAATGTTGTGTTCCTGCTCGTCGCGTCGTTTGTATAATGTATTGCACAATATTTTTTTGTATTTTGTATGATTTTTATAAAACCAGGTAATACATTTTAATGGTTATTGCTAATGTTAATGATAATGTTACTAATTTTACTGTAGGCTATATTTGTAATATGTATTTCTAATGTTGTGTTCCTGCTCGTCGCGTCGTTTGTATAATGTATTGCACAATATTTTTTTGTATTTTGTATGATTTTTATAAAACCAGGTAATACATTTTAATGGTTATTGCTAATGTTATTCATTTTTATTGTAGGTTTTATTTGTAAAATGTATTTATAATGTTATGTTCCTGCAGACGGAAACAAGCTCAATCTGGTACGAAGCATCTTTTCTTTAAGGTTAGTCTTTTCTGTCCATGGTCCCTGAAAAATAAACTGAATTAATTTCAGTTATTTTACTGCTGCATTTTATTTACATGTATTCGAATGAAGGAGGACATACGCAAAAGGTTTTTTTCATTTTGTATGCTGGAATATGAAAAACATTAAAAGAAGAAATTCTTGCCTTATTTCATTAAAATAAGGTGCAAAGTGCAGAAAATAGCTTTAAATGTCCATCGATTTCCTTCAAGTCAGAGACATTTAATATATAACTCCTGCTTGGTGCAAAGTGTGTGAAGGTAAAAGATTGTAAAGAACAAACCAGGTTTTAAAAAAAGACTGAATGAGGCTGAAAGGTGTTTTGATTCAAAGCTAAAGTGTATTTGATGTATTTTTATTTTATACATTTATTTTTTGTTTGCCCTGTGTTTGTTTCAGTTTATTATTATTATTTTTTTTTGTTCTTCTTATGTACAGCAACTAAATTTCAATACGATTGAGTAACAAAATATATCTGAGAGGCTGTAAAGTTGTGTAAAGTTTCATTTCACTTATTTGTTTATTTGGACGGGACAGTGCGTCTTAATGAACAAGCCACTCTCTTCACGAGGTTACTTTCTCATGGAAGTAATCAGTAACTAATGACTACACCCAAAACACAATGACGGGGCCGTAAGACGCACGGTCAGAAACGAAGAGACGTCGTCACGTCGAAAAGTTGCACGTATGGAGCAGTTTTCAGAAAGTGGTGTTCAGTGTCTCTGAGCACCCTCGTGTGTAAACGGACAAAAGGAAAGCTTTTTCACCTGAAATCATTGCCATGTAAACTTTCCCTAAAACTCCTTTAAAAAGTAAAGTTTTTCTAGAAAAGTGGCCACAAACAGTCAAGACTTTCCTCCCCAGTGTGGCGCTCACTGATTCCCGAAGCAGCCGCACTTGATGTTAGAAGTTTAACCTTGATTTAATCAGTCCTTAAAAACATTGATTTAATTGTAAAAACAGCAATGTGGAGACTTTGTTTTGTGTCGCTGATGGATTCCTGCTACCTGCTGGTCGTCACTGTTTTACAAAGTCTTAGCATGCAGCGCTGCTCTCGAGCCTTCAGTCGTTTCCGCAGGTCGTTATTTCAGACGGACCCAACAACTCGTAAAGTATGGCATGCCTGCGAGGCAAAGCCCATCGCAAAATCCCCGGAAGAGACTCTGTCCTTCTTCAATATTAAATCAAAGTCTGGTTCACTCTGCAGCTGAAGTAAATAAAAGCCCCAATATTTGAGAATGTATATATATATATATATATATATATATATACAGAGAGAGGACAGGAAGTGAGGGGAAAACAGGAAGAGATAAGTCCTTATCTGTCTCCACTGAATCGACTCCATCTCATCACTATTCACACAAATATCATTAACGCCAACGTCAGACTTTCATGACTTGACAGTGGAACTCATCTCAGAGCTCGACGCCACCAAAGCTCCCGTCGGCCAGATTGTCAGATACACACCTGCCAGTCAAAACGGAATCTACTGGAGGACAAACTCCCACATTGTAGAGTGAAACGTGTCGAACCCGAGGCGGAGCTCACACTGCCGATTCTGATCCAAACACTTCGACGATAAATAAAGCTGCTGTTTGCTGAAGCAGCTTCGGAGCAGCAGATGGTTCAGATGTGTTGTCAACCTATAAGGAAGAAGAAAAAATAGAAACGTGTTCTCCACATAAATATACAAACTGCCTTTTCTCGGTTTAACCTTTCTCCGTGACACACGGCTGAAACAGTATCAATGTTAGTCAGCGTGGATGTGGAGATAAAGATCGTACCTGCCGTCTCAGAGAAATGACATGTGGGAAGAGGAGGCGTGTTCACTGGCGTGTGTGTGTTTATGTTTGTCTTTTGTCATCCTCGCTTCCGCCTATCTGTCCATCCTTTAATCCATCCTTCTCTTTAATGATCTGTGAAGAGGAGAATTGTTCGGGGGGAGGAGGATGGATGATACAGGTATTTGAGGCTTCATTTCCAACAGTTCTCGACTGATTCTGGACATTTTCAGACGTCTTCACTGTTTGTAATGTGAATTCTAATCAGTGTTTTTCATGAAAGGCATGTGATCATTGTACGGCGCCGTTCACACGACGTTTCAAGTGAAAACTCATCGGTTTCTGTGTTTTTCATTTGAGAAAAGTGTCTCATTTGAAAACGGTGTCCGTCTACACATCTACAACAGAAACACTGAAAATTATATACCGTAATTTCTGGACTATAAGCTGCTACTTTTTCCACATGCTATAAATCCTGCTGCTTAAACAACGATGCGGCTATTTTATGGATTTTTATGGGTTAACGAGCTTCATGCCACCAGATTCTTCTTCCGCCTGTAGCGGCGCTGTGTTGAGCTCCTCTGCATTTCTGTCTTCCTGACCTCGTCTCGCTATAGTAGCCATCATGTGCTGCTTTATGTGGTTCCGTCTCAACTACAGGACCTGAGGCCCTGGTGATGCGTTTACAGCGATTGCTGACTTGACCCCCGGGGGAACAAATACGCACAATCCGTTTTCCGCTGTTGAACCACCAAGTTGGATTGTTATTACGGTGACTGTCAAAATAAAACCACCAAGTTGGATTGTTGTGATGGTGACTGTCAAAATAATATGTACCAAGTTCCATTGTTGTGATGGTGACTGTCAAAATAAAACTACCAAGTTGGATTCTTATTACGGTGACTGTCAAAATAAAACTACCAAGTTAGATTGTTATGACGGTGACTGTCAAAATAAAACTACCAAGTTGAATTGTTATTATGGTGACTGTCAAAATAAAACTACCAAGTTAGATTGTTATTACGGTGACTGTCAAAATAAAACTACCAAGTTGGATTGTTATTACGGTGACTGTCAAAATAAAACCACCAAGTAGGATTGTTATTACGGTGACTGTCAAAATAAAACTACCAAGTTGGATTGTTATTACGGTGACTGTCAAAATAAAACTACCAAGTTGGATTGTTATTACGGTGACTGTCAAAATAAAACTACCAAGTAGGATTGTTATTACGGTGACTGTCAAAATAGAACCACCAAGTTGGATTGTTATTACGGTGACTGTCAAAATAAAACTACCAAGTTGGATTGTTATTACGGTGACTGTCAAAATAAAACCACCAAGTAGGATTGTTATTACGGTGACTGTCAAAATAGAACCACCAAGTAGGATTGTTATTACGGTGACTGTCAAAATAAAACTACATTACTATTACTATTACATGATCATCCTGAGTTTCCCTGAACGCGCCGATGAGCGGCTTCCTTTAACAAGAAACATTTCACAAAGTTACATTCAACCTCTCCTTCTGTTGTCCAACTTTCAGATGGAAAAACTATTAACTTCTCACATATTTACATCAAAACAACCCTGAGTGGTATGAGATGTTTTTTTCCCAGACCTGTTCAAGACCATTTCTTTCTCATTAATTTGCATTTTTATGCTGCAACTGCTGTGCAATCTATGAATATATAAAGGAATGTTTATTTTACGCTGCTTCCAGTGGTATATTGCAAAAATTGCACGCACACCAGAACATACGAGAACAATGTGGGGGAAAATAACATGTCAGAAATGTTACATGTATTTTGGTGCCAATGAAACCCTGAAGTCATCAGTAGAGCCACAGATGTCTTGATGAGCCATAACATTGTGACCATCCATCCATCACTCTGAGGGCAGGTTAAAACACGTGTTATTTTGTACATTCAACTACTGTTGAGTTGTTTAATCTTTGCTCAGCTATAAGTAAATGAACATCTAAAAAAGAAAAAAACCCTGTGTAAAATTGCAAAGTATTTTTCTCATCTAATTGCATCATCAATTGCAGGCCCTTGGTGTATTTTACCTGTATGATGCAACAATTGCAGTTTAAATCACATAATTTTTCGCAATGAAAAAGTGTCGCTTTCATACAGACACTGACTCACTCGGTAACACGGAAACAGTTTCATGTGAAAACTGAAAACTTTTGTTGCTCTTTGGGGTCCGTTTACACAGAAACGTTGCTTGGAGCCACTGAATATGTTGTCCCAGTCCACATTCTCCTGGGACTTACTCGTTACTGTCGCCAACCAAGTTGGACAAGAAGGTTATGCGTGTATTCATTTATTTATTGGTTTGTATTTATGTATTTTACCAACTTTTGGCAAAAATTATTGACCTGAATTGCATAAAATCTTCAGAGTTGATTTGTCATCATCCAAGGACTAATCCATTAGATTTTGAGACGTTAACGGCTAACCGTCTCTGAATAAATCCCCTGTGAAAACTTGTCCCATACAAAGTGGATGAGAGAGGCACCTCAAAGGAGATCAGCGTCTGTTGCCATGGAGACGCTCCCTGCTCAGTGTTTCACAGTGATGTAGCTACCTTGTTAGCATCAATATGAGCTAACGGCTATCATGCTAGCAATGCTAACTCAGTTCCGCAAACAAATCTGGCGTTGGCGAAGGTCTGCACTCTACCGAGTGTAGCTCTAGATTTATTTTGACGGTCACCGTGATAACAATCCAACTTGATCGTCTGTCCACTAGAATGTCAGTTGTTAATGCTTATAGTGTACATGTTTGTGGTTTCATTACAACAACAAACAACAGCACCAACTAGAGGGCCGATATGAAAACTACATCATTTTCAGTGTTTCTGCTGTTGCCGTGGAAACGGCCATTGTATTGAAATTGTTACCATGTAAATGTGAAACTTTTCTGAAATGAAAATGCGAAAATGTTATCGCGTAAACGGAGCCAATTAATTGTGTTTGACATCCACTGGCAAGATATTAGACATCTGGAAAAACTGATCATCAAGTAGAGTGTACCGTGAAATAAAAAGCAATTTAGAATCAACTCTGTTTTTAGGTGAAAGTAACTGAACGTCAGTTATGTAAAGAAATCAACGTTTTTACCAATAAAAAAATGTTATATTCAGAAACACGCAGCTTTAACAGCTGGGAATCCTTCATTTACAATCTCTAAGTGGTGCGACGGCCCAAACCAACACTTGAGTTCCCGCGACATGTCGACGTCCACATGGAGTCATTAGCAGAGCGTCGGCCTATCAGATGGTCTCCTCTTTATAATTTGCACTTCTGTCCGTCTCTATTTCCCGCCGCCACCGGCTGAGCACCACGGCTGTTAAACAGCTGACAAATAACAGAGCTCCAGAATCACTTTAGACAGCAGGGGAAATAAAGAGCACCGGTGGAGGTAATTACTGTCGTGTCTGAGGCGTTACTGCAACCCGCCTGGTTATTTTATGCTTGTTTTTGTGCACGTTTGGTTGTTTGTGCTTCTTTTTTTCATTCCAGGGTGGAGAAATCTGATCTCTGCAACCAAAGCCATCATTGCCATCACTGTCAGGAACTGTGTGTTGCCACGTGTTGTGTTGTGTCTGCTGTTCTTGAAGAAATTTGTCAGAAAAACTAAGTTTTGTTTGCATTTTTGCCGTTTTGATTGGAGTCTCTCGGGGGCCAGTTTTGACCGGATGTTCGACCTCCTGATGTAGAATTGCCAAATGTTGAAATCAGGTTGGTTGAAGAAGACGGCCTCTGAAACAGGAAGTACAGCGTCCACTCATGACCAGCCGACCCAGACCCTGAATCCAGAGATCTTGACTTTGTGCTTAATTATCTGAATCTGTTCACTCCGACTGGTAGAAACTTCTGTCCTGCCAGGAAAAAGGTCAAATCAAATAATTAAAAAAACAAAAAATAAAAAATGCAATGGGCCACTTGAATTCTCACAAAAACACTTGAAAAGCTTTGCTTTGTGTCTTTGCTTCATTTCCATGTTCGTATTTCACACACCTGTGTAGACCTAATTGAAAGTTTGGCACTGGCTGGTTGCATAATTTAATACATCAGCAAAACCCTGCAATTCTTTTTTTTTTTTTTTTTTTTAAATTGTTACTGAAAAGCTCCTCGACCACAGGAAGCGGGCAGGAGAGCGTGACTCGTGTACAACCAGATGTTGTAGAAATTGATAATAGGAGGCAGAAATGGACAGTAGAGGAAAGGTTTTAGGCTTTCTACATAAACTAACCGCTGATTTTCTCGGCACTTCTGCTTCTTTCCTTTCAGTATTCCTCCGAACCGCCTCCCCTGTATTTTCTGCTCCTGTCTTTACCTTTGATTTTCACTCCATCTCCCCATATCCAATTTCCTTTCTTCCCTCCTCGTTGCCTAGTCCTCCTCTAAACCGCACTCTGACTTATCCACTGGGCGCGCTCCATTTCCTCACCTCTGGCTTTTTCCTCTTTCAGCACATTCCTCGCTCCGCGCTCTCCTTTCTTCACCACAATCCCAATCCTCCAATATGAATGAGTAACCTGGTTCCAGTTTTCATCCCCGGGCTTTGGGATGCTATTTAAATGCCAGAATGGGAACACACACACACACACACACACACACACACACACACACACACACACACACACACACACACACACACACACACACACACACACACACACACACACACACACACACACACACACACACACACACACACACACACACACACCTGCTGAGTGTGCAGGCAGCAGCTTTTGAGTTTTGCTGGGCTGTAACACAGGATCCCACACAGAGACGTATCACACCTGCAGGAACAAAGAATATTCTTTCTTGTGAACGATCTTAGTGTGAAAGGAAAGAGTGAGCAAGGAAGTAGAAAGTATTCCAGAACTGTAACAAAACCATGAAACGGAATTCACTTCTTGTTAACTGTTGGATGACTGTGAGACTGTAGGAGTTTCCTTCAGGGCTTTTCTGTGGAGTTTCCATGTTCTCACAATTCAAAGACATTGTTGTTGGAGTCAGTGGCTCCAAAGCTCGCCACACTCCATCCCAGACCAAAAGATAACAATGTTGAGAGAATCATGGCGATATCTTTGTTCTCTGCTCCAAATCGGTGGTCCTGTGTCACACAGAGACCGGTTCGAAGACAACCTGCCGTACAAATCTGACTGAGAAATCTGTGGAGGTGCAACGTAACAAGAAACTAACTAACCGATGGAAACACAAACCAGAACCATGAAAAGTCAAAATGCATCGTTTTTGCATTTTCATTTCAACAGAAACACTGAAAATGATGTCGTTTTCATATTGGGCCTCTAGTTGGTGCTGTTGTTTGTTTTTGTAATGAAACCACACATGTACACTATAAACATGAACACTGGGAGAACACAGACATTCTAGTGGACACGCCACCAAGTTGGATTGTTGTTACGGTGACTGTCAAAATAAAACTACCAAGTTGGATTGTTATTATGGTGACTGTCAAAATAAAACTACCAAGTTGGATCGGTATTACAGTGACCATCAAAATAAAACATACCAAGTTGGTTAGTTATTACGGTGACTTTCAAAATAAAACATACCAAGTTGGTTAGTTATTACGGTGACTTTCAAAATAAAACCACAAAGTTGGATTGTTATTATGGTGACTGTCAAAATAAAACTACCAAGTTGGATCGGTATTACAGTGACTGTCAAAATAAAACTACCAAGTTGGTTTGTTATTACGGTGACTGTCAAAATAAAACTACCAAGTTGGATTGTTATTACGGTGACTGTCAAAATAAAACTACCAAGCCAGGAGAATAAGGACTCATGACACCACGGAGGAAACATTGTTCTGATTGTCTCTACTGAGCATGTGCAGAACAACTACAGTTGCACATGCACAATGTGTTAATATTAAATAGATTTTTTTCTTTTTTTTTAATGAATGGAATAAATAAAATACAAATACAAAATAACAACATTTGAGAAAAGTTGTGTTTTGCCCTTCGTTCTAGTTGGACAGATTCGGAGCGTTTCTTTTTTGTTTTATTTTATTCCGCCTTGGGAACCATTTCCACCCAAAACGCAATGAAAGTTTTCAGTTTTCACTTGAAAGCATTATCGTGTTAACAGGGCCTCAGTCCAGCTTCTCATGAGAACAATCTGCCAGAAACTGAATAATATTGAAAAGTGACTGGTGCACAAAGCAGTGTTTGTGTCTCAGTGGCTCAGGGAAACAAGCCAAAGACTAAAAACACTTTAGCATGCATGTACTGTCAGTTCTATAAGCCACACGTTAAACCCTGCAGCTTAAACTATGACGCGGCTAATTTATGGATTTTTATGAATTTTTATGGTTAATTTATGGATTTTTATGAATTTTTATGGTTAATTTATGGATTTTTATGGGTTAAGGAGCTTCATACATAGATGCTGCGTTCAGGTGCATCACGTAACTCTGACATTTGGATTTGTTGGGTTTCTCTCTGTTAAAAGCACCTAGAAATGACTGTGTTGTGTGTGTTGTTATATAAATAAAGTTGAATAAATTTCTTTTTAAATTTGGAGGCTTATTCAGGTGTGCTCAGTAGTCCGGATATTACAGTCATTTTATTTTCCAACTTTCTATGTTCACGATAGTTAACGAAGGCCTTCTCAGTATCTAGTAAAGCGAAACAGCTCTGCTGCTGTGGTTGTAATGAGAAACATTTACTAATTATAAATTCATGACAATATGGTCGATCACCTTTATAACCAACATGGTTCAAATCAAAAAGTTGTCAAACAAATGTGATCTATTGTTATAAAAGATTCTCTGAAAATGTATTTAAAGAAAGGACAAGGAGAGAAATGTGTAACGTTCCACTCATGTTTCTTGTGCGAAGCCCACAGGGAAGACAAGTAGAGAAAGAAAGAGAGGCGAATGACTGTCAGTGTGAACCTGCGGTGGAGAGAGTGAGCAGCAGAGAGAGAATATTCCTCTTCTTCTTCTCGTCGCAGTACAAACCCACAAAGAGAGGGATTGAAAAACGGGAGGAGGCGGCTGTGAGGCGAGGATCTCATTCCTCCTCCTCCCATCAGCTCATCAGCTCCATTTGGACAGTTAGAACATAAAGTCACCGCGACAAAGTCAAAGGAAAGAACGTAAACGGCGAGCTGGGTAATGTGTGTGGGCTTGAGTTCGATCATTAATTAGTTATCTTATGTCGTGACCGCCTGCTCACCCCCGTCAGCCTCCAAGAACTGAACGCAGAGACAGAAAACCAACACAGCGGTAAAGCAACTTTATGGATGCAAACTGCCGTTAAACCCAAAAGAAGGAGGAGGAGAAGAAAACCAACACAACTACCTTCGCCAACACCAGCTTGCAATCTCAAGGTGAAATTAGGATGTTCCGATGGTTCCCATTCTTTTGTGTTACTTGAAGTTACTTGCTAGAGCGAGTTGGCCTGTGATTGGCTGAGAGTGGAGAAGGGGGTGGAGTTAGCAGTGTGCTACCAGACGGCTAATGGTAGCCGCAGCCCTCCAGCGCATCTCCATGGTAACAAATGTTGATCTCCTCCATGAGGCGCTTTTCCGCTTTTTTTCTTTCCCTCTCTCTCTCTCTCTCTTTCTTTTTTTCTGTCTTTCTTATAGAGCAGTGGGAACTAACATAGAGCGATAGAACCAGCAGATGGCAGTAATGCAACATTCACTGATAATAATGACGCATTGGTTTTATATAGCACTTTTCTTGGCACTCAAAGACGCTTTACATTACATTACTCATTCCCTCCGTACTTGATGGTGGTAAACTACGTAGGTATTAACAGCTGCTCTGGGGCAGACTGACAGAAGCGAGGCAGCCATTTTGCATCGTCGGCCCCTCCGACCACCATCAACCACTCACTCTCACACTGCAGTTCAGGGTTCAGTGTCTTGCCCAATCACACTTCGGCATGTGGGCAAGCAGAGGTGGGAATCAAACCTGCAACCTTCCGATTGGGAGACGACCGCTCTACCAACCGAGCCAAGCCGCCTCTGATGCCAACTGCAGTTAAACCCAGAAGAAGAAGAAGAAGAAGAAGAAGAAGAAGAAGAAGAAGAAGAAGAAGAAGAAGAAGAAGAAGAAGAAGAAGAAGAAGAAGAAGAAGAAGAAGAAGAAGAAGAAGAAGAAGAAGAAGAAGAAGAAGAAGAAGAGGTTCCTTTCCCATCCACTTTCTATGGGACATTTCTTTCACAGTTTTTTGGGGATTTATTTGGAAACATCCCAAAATGTAATCGATTGGTCTTTCAATGCTGACAAATCATCCCTGAAAATTTTATGCAATTCGGGTGAGCAGTTTTTGCAAAAACTTGGTAAAATACATCAATACATACAAACCAATCACCCCCCCCCCCCCCCCCCCCCCCCTCCCCCGAACTTTCATTGGTGAACATCACAGCATAACCTCTGAAACAGTTTGGTTGTGTTCATGGTTTTGTTACGAAAACAAACAACAGCACCCACTAGTGGCCTGGCATGCAAACTACCTCGTTGTCCGTGTTTCTGCTGTTGCCGTAGACAAACAACAGCACCCACTAGTGGCCTGGCATGCGAACTACCTCGTTGTCCGTGTTTCTGCTGTTGCCATAGAAACGGACATTGTGTTCAGAATGTTGCCATTGTAAACACAAAACCAATGTGTTTTCACTTGAAACGTTGTGTAAACGGGGCCTGAGCGTGAAAACGTCTTTATTTGGTCAACATGGTTCCATTCAGACGAACCTTCAGTCGCTTCTAAACAAAACGATTTCTGCATAACGAGCAAAAAATGGATTCAAGTTTGTTGCATGAAATAGGCGAATATCATCTGTGGAATATTCTCAACCCCGGCAGCCGCTGCTGTTCAAGCGCACAGCTTTTTGGGCAGAAATTAAGATTGAGAGGGATTAAAGAGCGAGAGAGGAGGAACAAGCATGAGCAGCATGAGCAGAGGAAGGAGGGAAGAAACTGTAATACCTGTAATTCATGGGCTGGACAGAATGAGGAGAGAAAAGATGAGAATCTGCAGGGAGGGGTAAGAAAAATAAAGTGATGTAAAATGAGCCTGTTTTGATAAGAACTTGTGTTTGAGGTTAGAGTTGGGATTGTCAGAACTTGTGAACATGAAAACATTGTAAAATTGTCAATGTGTCTTGTTTTCTTTCAATCATCCAATCTACCAACAACAACAACATCCAACACTGTTTCATGGAACTTTCTTCACGGGAACAAGTCAAATATTGAGCTCAGCTGCTCATCCAACATATGGATTTATGTCTGTTGAATAGAATAGAGAGTCTCTACACCCTCAACTGAACCAGCCTCCACCTCTGAGTCTGGTTCTGCAGTTTTCTTACAGTTACAAGAGTTTTTCCTTTTCACCGTCTCCTCTACTCGCTCATGCTGAAGTGCTGGTCTTTCTGTAAAACAGCCTTGAAATGATAGTGTTGTATTTGATGCTATAGAAATAAGAATTTATTTCATTCCAAGAAATTTATTGTTCCAACCATGAAATATTCATAAATGCTCTTAGTAGTTATGTAGTTTGCGTTTTAAACACTTCGCTCTAGTAAAAAGTGGTTGACTTGAAAATCAAAAGGGAATGTTTGGTCACAATAAAGCAGTGAGAAAAGTGAGAGCGGAGGAATAAAAGAGATGGATAGATAGACGGAGAGCACAATAGAGGGAGAGGAAAGCAGGAGGGCAGCTCGTCGTTAAGCTCCACATTGATTTGACAGTTCTATTATGAGGAAAGATGAGTGCAGAAAAGTGGAATCCCGGCAGATCACTCTTCTCTCTCCTGCGACTTGTCTTTCCCACGTTTTCCTCTTTTCCTTCTCGTCTTCCTCTCCACTAAGCTCTTCCTCGCTCTCTCTATTGCTCCCATGTGCCGAACCACCTAAATGAAAAAGGAGAGCTCTAATCTTTCTCCCCCTTCTGGGTGATTACCATTTTATCTTTCAATTACCAATAATCCCTCGCTGCTCTCACCTCTATCCCTTTAATTTCAATCTTGGTTTCTTTGCCTTTGCTTTCCATTAGGGCCTCCATCTTTCTCAGATTAGGTGTGTTCACCCCAAACTTGTATGTCATTAAAGTGGGGAAGCTTTTTTTCCCCCTAAATTTCTTTGGGTGACAAAGAGGTGGAAATGCTCATATAAGTGTTAATCCTTTTCATTGCCATATTATTTATTTATTTATTTATTTATTTATTTATTTATTTATTTATTTATTTATTTATTTATTTATTTATTTATTCATTTATTTATTTATTTATTTATTTATTCCTATTATTGCAATTTATTTATATTTCCTTGCTTATTGTATTATTATTATTATTATTATTATTGTTATTATTATTGTTATTATTATTATTATTATTATATTATTATTATGTAGTGGTGGTAGTATGGATTTATTTATTTATTTATTTATTTATTTATTTATTTATTTATTTATTTATTTATTTATTTATTTATTTATTATTTTGCAGCTCACATTTATACCAGAAATCCCATATCAATATTTGTTGATTTGAATACATTTTACTTGTCAGAGTAGTATTAATACAACATACTTTAGTGCAATTCTGAAGAAAATCCTTTCATTCCATTTTACTGGGCTTCACGCTGCTTGTTGTTTTTGACTAGATTATAGTGAATTTATCTCATTATATTCTTCTATTATGAGATTTCTACCTGATTCTGTCTGACCAATCAAATGAAGTCACATGACTTGCAGATAGCTTAGCACCAATAACACTTTTACTGACGCGTCAATACTGAGTACTGATACAGGTACTTTTTCAATGTCATAAAGCCTAATTAATATTCAGTATGCAAATAAAATAGGAAGTCTGTGTTGCCGTGAACCACCTCCGCACTGCGTCACCTCCGACAGCCTGACGGTCTCCAGTACGCAGAATGCCGTGCGGAACGTCTATCTACACACTTCGCTTGGCGTACTGGAGACCCTGGGACCTCCTCCTACTCATCCACCTCCACCTCCACCACCTCCTCCTCCTCCTCCTCCTCCACCTCTTCCTCCTCCTCCACCTTCTCCTCCTCCTCCTCCTCCTCCACCTCCTCCTCCTCCTCCTCCTCCACCTCTTCCTCCTCCTCCTCCTCCTCCTCCTCCTCCTCCTCCTCCTCCACCTTCTCCTCCTCCTCCTCCACCTCCACCTCCTCCACCTTCTCCTCCTCCTCCTCCTCCTCCTCCTCCTCCTCCTCCTCCTCCTCCTCCTCCTCCACCTTCTCCACCTCCACCTTCTCCTCCTCCTCCTCCTTCTCCTCCTCCACCTCTTCCTCCTCCTCCACCTTCTCTCTTCCTCCTCCTCCTCCTCCTCCACCTTCTCCTCCTCCACCTCCACCTCCTCTTCCTCCTCTTCCTCCTCCTCCTCCTCCTCCTCAGCACTGATTTCAGTCGTTGTTAACTCTCCTACCGGCCAAACCTACTTGCTGTTGTCGTCTCAGGAACTCGATGTCTGTCCCCTTTTTTCATTCAGACTTTTTATTCCTTTAACCCTACAATCATCCGTCCTCTCCAGGGTTCCTGACACCTTAAGCTTTCCTTCTTGACCTCTGATTGCACAGTTTTATATAAAGACACTGCAAATCGTCATGTTTTATCGTCTTTATTCACACAAGCTTCTGCTTTTTATGGGTCGACCTTATTCTATTGACTGTGTAGTAAACTGTCATATAACCATTATGAAGTTGAAAGTACATGTATTTTTCGGCTATTTTCTGACCTACGATTACAAAAAAAAACATTCAATAGAAAAAGGACTTTAGGCTCTGCAGTGGAACCCGTTGATGTAAGCAACAATTCAACATGCATTAATTTTCTGATGTCTTTTATTTAAGTTTTTTAAATGAGATTTTACATAACTCATCTAGTCAGGCAGATAAAGAATCATGAAGCTTCGGCCTCTTTAAGAATTTCATGCTTCCTTACCTTTGAGTTTCATTCTTGCTCTCATCTTTTCCGAGTTTTTCTTTTTTAGTTGTTCTCGCTCTCTTCACACTCCTTTTCTTGATCACACAATGTCAATGCTTCAGCTTGTGGTTCATATGTTAACCCTTTAAAATCCAATGTGCCAACAGGAAGATCTCACACAAACTGGATTAAAGAAAAGCCCTAATCAGAGACAAATATTACAGTTAGTTTGGCTCTAAGTTAAACCAGAAAGAAATGAAAACTCAAGCCATCCACAGCCAAATCATTTACCAAATACCAAAATCCAAAATCCATGCAGCAGAACATCATCAACCATCACACCTTCATTTGGATTTGGTTCGGCATCAGTCATCGGCACCAACAAAGGCTGCGCCGAATCATAGACGCCAGTGAGGCTGGAGCCAAATTACAAATAGCTACGAGATGGGAACCTTTTGACAAGCACTCAAACTACAAGTACCACCAAATGTGTTGTGCTGGTGTCCAATTACACACAGTAGTGATGCTGGTGTGAAATGGCAAAATAGCTTTGAACCAGAAAACAAGCACTGACGAGGCTGGTGTCAAATTACAAACACAAAAGAAAGTACTTGTGTGCTGGTGTGAAATTACACCCACTCATGATGCTGGTGTGAAATTACACCCACTCATGATGCTGGTGTGAAATTACACCCACTCATGATGCTGGTGTGAAATTACACCCACTCATGATGCTGGTGTGAAATTACATGCTCTCAACTACTGCCTACCTTTCTCCAATGTTTGCAGACAATCAGTAATCGAATCGATTTGTTCTACACTGGAGTGAAAATGCTAAAAAAACATTATATTATTGTGTTTTTTTAATTGAGCTATTTCTTTACGAACATGTACAAAAACATAAAAGAAAAAAAAGAATTTTTTTTTGTTTTTTTTAAAACTCTAATTATCTATAAAATGAAATAAAGTGCATTGAATTGATTTGTTCTACACTGGAATGAAAGATCTTTCTTTCTTTCTTTCTTTCTTTCTTTCTTTCTTTCTGAACATGTACAAGTAATAAAAAAGAAACAAACACAAACTGAATTGTATTGATCGATAATCGATCAAGTGAAATAAAGTGTGTTGGAGGCTTGGAGGTAAAGAGCTGGACATTATCCATCAGGGCGTTTATACATTATCTTTCCATATTTAAGAAAGCCTGCCAGTAGTTTGAGATCTCGTTTAGATTCTTGTGACATCCTATCAAGGTAACGTTCATGTTAGTTGGTGAGTAAAACAATCAATTATGGGACAATAGGTAGAAACCAGAGAACAAGACTGTGATCCCAGGGAGAACATGCAAAGTCACTACAGGGAAATAATCCAGGTCAGAATCTGAGACTCAGCGTTAAATAAAGAGGCTATAGAGGATTAATGGGCTGGGTAATGTGTGACATACACAGTCAATCACCATTTTCTGGCTTGTTGTTTGATTCTGTGGCTTCAGCAGAATCTGATGTCGACTGACCTGAAACAAAAAGTCACTGATGGTCTGTGGATGTTTATGTAAGTTATTAAAACCGCTCTGTGTGGTGGGAGGTAGAGTGTGAACGTCTGTGGTTGTCTGATTGCCGCCGATGATCACGACACCCGTGTCTCTTGGTAAATGAGGTGTGAAGATAAACGACGTGGCGGGGAAACTCTGCGCTGACGTACGTTTGAGGATATCTGGAGGCATTCGGTGCAGACTGAAGGGCCGAGCGTCAGGAGGAAGATTACCTGGTTACTGCACCGCTGCAACCCACCGTCCTCCTCGGACCGTCTCAGAAACCTCGAGCATCCTGATTGGATCCCGTGTGTCTTTGTGCGTCTGTAATGCAGACGAGGAAATTGAGTTATTTCATGAACTGATGAGATTAAAGCTCCGTGTAATTAATGGGTCTGCAGGAACAAATATGGAAATGGTTGCTATCCTTTCTCCAATTCACTATTTAATTAAAATACTGAACATCATTCATCAAATAGCAAAGTATTGCATCTGTTTGGAAAATATGTTTGATGAAATAGCAGTGTGTGTGTGTGTGTGTGTGTGTGTGTGTGTGTGTGTGTGTGTGTGTGTGTGTGGGGTGGGGGGGGGGGGGGGGGGGGGTTGAATTACTTCTTCTATCATCAGGCAGGAAGGATTAAGTTTTCAGCTTGGAGTTTATTTCACTTTAATTCAGATATTCATTGAATACTAGTTTTAATCAGCACCTTAGTGGGAGGATTGGTTAATAAAACCAACAGCGAATGAAGGAGTGAATTCCAGGTCGAGCTTCACAGAGAACGCTTCGTATCCTGGCAGCAGGACGGTACAGCTTGACATTCTAACCAAGAGTTTCATTGGGGATAAAGTACCTAAGTACAGTTTATTTATAAAGCTCTTTCACAGATAACAACCACAAAGTGCTGCACACAAGAAGGGAGCAACATAATAATACAAATATTTTTATGAAATACTTAAAAAAAAAAAAGTGGAAAATCTGTCAAGCAAAGCTTTTCTAAATAAAAGGTCCTTGAATGTGATTACTGAGGCCGAAGCTTCAGCCGTAAGGTGCAGGGCTGACCGGCAGAGTCAAAGACAGGAGGGAGGTTTATGACGCCAGAAACACACGTTACTTCCTTGGAGTTACTCTGTGTACTCAGTTTATGATGCTTGAAAATAATATGGACGTGAGTCTGATGATCTGTGCTGGTTTAACTGGTGAACTGGTTTTATCCAAGTCGCGGTGGCAGAAGTTGAAGCCTAATCCAGACGTCAACGGTCAAACATGAGCTGATGGCGACTTCATTTGAAGGCTTCATGGTAACACTGGCTGTACACGGGATATTAGATCAAATACTTTGAAAAGACCCAGTAACAGAAACTGAAGTAGTTTAATACCACACCGTCGACACCGTCTAGACTCAGTTTTCAAGTGAAAGTTTTTTACATGACAACCGTGACCAACAAAAAGAAAGAAAACTTTTCAAAAACCCTCCGACTCTGTGGAAACAGTAAATCCGAACTTTTCGTAAACACTACTACTGCTCAACTTTTCAAAAACAATCAGGCACCGATACTTTCTGGAAACGTGGATCGTCTCCTCGTGGACGGTGAAAACGCTGCGACTGGTCACCGTAGTCATAGTAACTAGTAGTAACTAGTAGTTGTGCACATGCTCAGTAGAGCCAATCAGAACATTTGCTCCGTGGTGTCATGACTCCCAGTCCATATTCTCCTGGACTTGGTACTTTTATTTTGACAGTCACCGTCATAACAATCCAACTTGGTAGTTTTATTTTGACAGTCACCGTCATAACAATCTAACTTGGTAGTTTTATTTTGACAGTCACCATCATAACAATCTAACTTGGTAGTTTTATTTTGACAGTCACCATCATAACAATCTAACTTGGTAGTTTTATTTTGACAGTCACCATCATAACAATCCAACTTGGTAGTTTTATTTTTACAGTCACCATAATAACAATCCAACTTGGTAGTTTTATTTTGACAGTCACCATCACAACAATCCAACTTGGTAGTTTTATTTTGACAGTCACCATCATAACAATCCAACTTGGTACATATTATTTTGACAGTCACCATAATAACAATCCAACTTGGTAGTTTTATTTTGACAGTCACCATAAAAACAATCCAACATGGTAGTTTTATTTTGACAGTCACCATCATAACAATGGAACTTGGAGGTCTGTCCACTAGAATGTTGGTGTTCTCCTGTTGTTAATGTTTAGAGCTCATTGTTCTCTGCACCATGTGTGTGGTTTCATTACAAATACAAACGACAGCACCCACTAGTGGCCCAACATGAAAATTATATCTTTTTTCAGTGTTTCTGCCTTTTTCGTAGAAACAAACATCAATTTTAAAACATTTCAGTCAAAACCTTTCTGAAACAATAAATACTAAAACGATGCATTTTCACTTCAATGTCACATAAACTGAGTATTAGCCTGGATGTAATGGATCTTTAACAAATTAAATCTTAAATAATTATGATATGAAATGATTTGATGCTCCCGAGCTCCACACTGTTTAGTTTGACGAAGGCGAAGCGAAGCATCTTCCAAGACCAGCCGACCTGATTCCACCGCTTCAAGAAACTAAATCAGGAGTAAAAACTTTCTTCATTTCTAATATTATTGAGGAATCAGAAAGATGTTGCATGTTAGCCGACAGAATTGGAGGAAACTTGTCAACAAAGGTTCCCCGCCTGATGCAAACCCAGAAACCTGGTTGAAGGTCTGCAGCTTCCGGGACCTTGTGCCGCCACCTGCCTCAATATTATTTCTCAGCCACCAGGATACGTGATGTGCTTTTAAACCTCTTTGACACTTTGCCTGCACTCGGCTGTTCGATACAGAACAATGGGTGGAGGGTTTCTTTTAAACTTGGATAAACTTTAAGTGAAGTTTGAGGACTGAGCACAAGACAGGAGTTCTGGAGAACAACGCAACAGCAGGAACACGGAGAACCGTCAAGGTCAGATGGAAAAGTCAGTCCACCGCTGGACGGTTGATCATTTATTGACCATTTACCTTCAGAGTCGGTCACATAGAAAATAACCATGAAGATGTAAAACCATGAGAGCTCCACTCAAAGAGTTTCAAAACATGAGCAACCTGTGGCTCTACAGCCCGTCTGGAGCGGCTCCCTGAAGCTTTGGCGACATTTTGTCGTAATAAACATCTTTAATTACACAACAGACTCAGAATGACCCCGATATCTTAGCCGACAAGATCTTTCACCTCCTCCTCCTCCTGTTCATCTTTCACCTCCTCCTCCTCCTCCTCCTGGTCTGGTCGCTCCAGAAACCTTCAGTATTCTAAGTTTCTAGCTCCTCCTTGATTTTCCTCATTTGAATATTGGATCATAGGAGCTACATTCAGAATCTGCTGTGTCTGTGTGAGCTGGACTGGCTCCGCCCACACATGCCTATCTTGGGAAGAGGAGGAAGTACTTCCTCTCGTGGTGCCATGTGCCAGAGCAGAGCTTCCTAATTGTGGGAGGAGTCAAAGGGAGGGCCTACCTTGATTGGGATTGGCTAGACCCCTGATGACACTATATAGGGTTTGATTTCTGATTGGCTGGTTGGAACAACACACTTTTTAAAACCTGAAACAAGCCAGGGAGAGAGAGGACAGACTGTCTTCACTTCTGGGATGTCAGTCCAGGTATGGAGACGATTAGTACTGCTGGAGAACCTTTAGGAAGTGGATTTTGCTAAATATGACCTCTTTAAAAAAAAAATTTTTTAAATGATAACAAAAAAAAGTCAAGTCAGCTTTATCTATTTATAGAGCACTTTAAAAAACAATAACGACTTAAACACAAGAATAAAAATGTGTAAAAAGAAAACATCAAAATTGGTTAAAATTGCTTAGAAAGGAAAAACTGTATTAAAAAACTAAAATTACTAAAATAGAAAAAATAATGGTAAAATGTCTTGAATTGTTAAAACTGTTTACATTTCTAAAACAAGATGAACCACTAAAAAGTAAAACATTCAGAAAAAAAAGCCAAAACAGGTCAAACTAAATCCACTAAAGTGTCTTTAAAAAGGAGTGAAACTGCAATAACCCGCCGCACTAATCCTAACGGAATCTTTCTTCTACATTCTACTAATGGAACCGTGAGACTAGGCAGTTTTTGAAGACATGGCAAAACTTTTAACAATGGACTGTTTCAGATATTAAAACTCCGTGCAGCAGAAGACATTTTGGTTCCATCATGAGTTTGCATGTTCTTCCTGGGAATACGTGGGTTTTCTCTCAGTACCACAGTTTCCCTTCCACAACCCAAAAGACTTCCTTTTTACACAAACTCTATATCGCCCGCCTCCATTTGAGGACATGTCCGTCTCACTCAGCCTCGCATCAAGCCCCTCCTCCTTCCCTCCGTCCCTCCTTCCCTCCGTCCCTCCTTCCCTCCTTCCCTCCGTCCCTCCCTCCTTCCCTCCGTCCCTCCGTCCCTCCGTCCCTCCAGGTGTTGGTTTGTCGGTGTGTACTATTCAGAGGTGAGAGTCTGTACATTTGGTTGTAGATGAGCTTTATGCTCACACTTGAATGAGGTCCTTTATCATGCAGGCACCGTCTCCCAGGATCAATGGCCCAGGCTGCTGTATACATAATGTATACATAATGTACACAACAGCAGCAATGACAGTTTATACCCGCATAAATATTTGATTCACTGTTTGCAGGGAACTAAAGTTTGAGCTCAGCAGACCCACACAGTCGGCCATCATGGAATCTCATGGATTTTATATTTCGTGGCCACGAGATCGTCACATTTCAATGTATTCAGACTTTTCCTTCATAAAGTATAAAGTATAGGCCCAGATTTACCAAACACAAACGACTGACAGCATTTCTCCTCCAGTTGCTTTGCAGCAGGGATTTCAAAGTGTAATAAAAACACATTCATCGAGACATTAACTCTGAAACACATATTCATATTTACAGGTGATTGTACCTCGTTGTTACACAAGTATTAAATACAGGGAGGACGTTCAAGCAGAAAGCTGCTGAACACCGGTGTTCTCCGGAGCTGCAGACGTCTTCCAGAAGAGAAACAGGATTTCACATCTTTTAACTTCCTAAAACACAAAGTCAAGTCATTTTTCAGCTGCAACAGAATTCAAGGAAAACCCCACAAGCTTTGATTTGTCTGTATTTTTTCACCCGGAGACATAAAAAATGACCTCAAATCACTATTTCTTGGCCATGAATTAGTATTTCATGGCCTCAATTTCCAATTTCCTTGTCATAAATGACTATTCTGTCGCCTAAAATTACTATTTTGTGGCCTAAAATGACTAATTCATGGTCATAAATTACTATTTTATAGCCTTAAATCTCAATTTCATGGACTCAAATTAATATTTCTTAGCTATTCATTTCGATTCACTATTTCCTTTCCATTCTCTATTTTATGGCCACAAATTTAGAAAGTTATATTTCAGATATCATGTCCGAGGCTCTGGACACATCAGCTGTTGTAAAAGTTTATTTTTCCACGTTTTATTTTTTAAAAACCAGTCATTGTCCCAAGTAGTAAATGTTTTCTAAATATCTTGTGGAGAAACATGTAACAGGTGGTTTATACTGCTTTTAAAAACAGCATGCATCCATATAATATACTAATTCTATTACTTTGTGTACCTGCTGCACCTGCACACTTTCATAAGACACAGGAAACTCATCGCTATTTAACAGTGTTATGCTGCCATCTAGTGGTGACATGTGGAAACACATTCCAGTAAAGCCACAGAAAAATAAGATGAATTTTCTCAGGTGTTCCTTTACTTTGAACCAAAACCTCCTTCATGCGTGTCAAACTGTGAAGATTTGGGGATTTTATACACCTTGAAATTTGGCTCAATGCATTTGATGAATCAAAATTCAATGTTTCAATCTTTTACCCTTTAAAACAAAAAAGAGCTATGATGCATTTTTAAACATCAAGTCCATGTTACAGATTCAAACTGTTTCTTTTTCATTTTTATTTCTCCTAAACTGAGTCTTTGAACTTTTCAGTTTTTGACGTTGTGGCAAAATAACCATTTTTAGTTGTTTTCAGATTGTTAATCTGTGCAATTTGCATGTTCTACCTGTCCATGGGTTTTATTTCCCCTTTATTACGCCCAGAATAAAAACATACAATAAAGGTGGATCAGGGGTTCGGAAATTTCTCGTAGGTATGACTTTGACAGAATCAGTTTTGGTGCAACACAATGATGAACTGAATAAAACTGCGATCTATTGAGTTAAAATCAATAGATCATTCATGTGTTCATTGATTTGGGTTAAATAAAGTAATTAATGTTTTATAAACGATCTAAACTGATCAATTTCATCTTTTCTGCTCATCTTCAGTTGTAAAAGTGAATATTATTCACTTTAAATCATTCTGTAAAGTATTCAGTGTGATTTATGTGACACAAATGAAAAACTCAGAGTTTCAGTTGAGGAAAACCAAAAGTCTTTAAAATGTGCAGATGGACACTCGGGAATAGAATCAGGTACAGACCAACTCTCCTTAAAGACTCATCTAAATGTTACCACAACAATAAAAGATCAATTTTTAACAGTCCATTTATTAAAGTTAAAATAGGAGTTAAGGATGTTCATCACTCTTTGGTTGTATTGATCCAAACGAGACTTTAAGACGGTAAAGAAGGTCCAGAATCCAAAGAAGTGATGCTGAAGGGGAAGAAATGAAACTGAAATCTGGATGATGGGATAATGAGGAAGTGGAATTCTCCAGAAAATCAATGCAAAAGCAGAAACGAGTCCACCACACAAAACCGCACCACTTCTAATGGATTGAGGGAAAAGCTTCAGCAGAAACATCCAATACAGCCTAAATAGGTTTATTAGAAGTTCTGTCCTTTTATATAAAGTGCAGAAGCTAAATTTGATTATGTATAAGCAGTGATTTATATTTTTCTAAATAGAAAACAGCTTGGTTTTTAAATATCATGCTACGGAGCATTCAACAAGCAGAAAAGGCTTCAGGTGACTCAAAACTGAACGACCGAGAAAAATCGACACTAAACAAACCTGCTAACTTCCATTTTATGTTCAATCCCATCAAGGTAATGTTCATTTGGACCGTTTAAAAAGTGTCAAATGCTGGAATCTAAACACATTCAAGAGTTTGGTTCTACTCTCACATGTCTAGGACAGATATTTCTACGTCTTCTGGCATCTGCTGGTTGTTTCTCCCTACATCTCGGCGCGCTGGGTGCTTGTTGGAAGCTGCTCTCCCAGACTCTGGGACCCGGGCCAAGACGCTCCGCCGGCCGAGGCTCCAGGTCCGGAGCGTCTCCGGTGCATCAATCGAAGTAATAGGTCTGCACAAAGATGTCTTCTCGGCCCCGGTAGACGGGGGAGGAGTTGTAAATGAGGGCTGCGTCCTCCTCCTCGGGACTGGAGAACCGGTGCTGGCTCTTCATGGCTGCAGGAGGGAAATGTTGAGATGGAGCTTCAACGATTCTTTAACAAACGTTTAAGAGTCGAATGTGCCGGAAACAACATCGACACCATGGAGAATTTAAAAGAGGCTGTTAACCATGAGGCCTTTGGGCCAAAACCTGGAACCGGATCCAATCCAGATGAAATGCAAAGAAAATGGCAAAAAATGTAAAGCAAACATTGATTTTTTTTAATCCTATAAGGTCGGCTGTCGTTGTACGAACACCTTATTCTTCATTACGGAGCGAGAAGAATCAGCCTCGCTGAAACGTCTTTCCCCGCCGCTCGGAAGGTCCGATTTTAAGCTTTTTAACCGGCCAAGTAAAACCAAAGTCATGATAAAAAAATAAAGGTGATATGTTGGGCCGGGTTCAGTTGGTTCCGTTTTATTTGTTGTTGCACATTTTGTGTATTATTATAAAATGGCTTTCTATGCAACTTGATTCTATGCAGGTAGATCTATGGCCCCCTATGAGCTAGACTCAATAGTTCTATATAGTTACTTAAAAAACATCATGATCTAAAAGAATATATATGTATTCTAAATGTTACTTAAAAATCATAGAAACACTAAAAATACAGACTAAAACTCTCAAAATGTAACGTGGAAGTTAAAAAACGTGGCGCTGAAATACATTTGCGTGACTTTTAAAGTCACAAAAATAACCAATAAAAAAGACTTTAATATGAGTAATTTGTATAATTTGGATTGTGTTTGATACAAGTTTCTTTTAAATGCATTAAAACATATATAGATATATTTAGTTTGAAATTTGGACCATTTGGAAGCTTAATTTGCGGCTGAATTGGAGCCTCTTGCGGGTCAGTTCTGGCCCCCGGGCTTTATGTTTGAAACCTCTACTTTAAGCCAACAGCCACATTAAATCATTAAGATTAGTCCAGAAACTAATTTCACTTGGCAAGAGAACTAGAACCCAATCTAACATATTTCCATTAGCAGTTATTATTGCCTTTAAATCAAGTTGACAGAAGCATATTTATGGACACAAACACATATTTGTAAAAGGTAAAAACGCCTCCAGACGTCAGTCTTCACCTTCAGAGACGAAGAAGCTGGCGGTGTAGAACGACGCCCTCACAGCCGAGGTGGAATGGACCATTCCGGACTTTTCGATCCACTCGAAGGGGCTTTTCTCCGGATGCCACTGCACCGCGTAGAACGGGTAGTATTTGGCTGGACACAACAAACAGACTTATTTTTCTCTTTTTGATCAACATAATTCTCAAAGTCAAAGTTAGAGGGCGGGAACGTGTCAAAGTCTGAGTAAAACCCACAAAGCTTAAATACAGCAGCTGGGGAAGAGGAGTGTCAATTGAATTCTTAAGAGGTTGACGTTATAAGGTGGTGCTGCCCTCTAGTGGACTCTTGACTAAATGCTGTTCATCGCTTCCTTTTCTGTCGGTGTGTTTACAGCAGGGTTTTAAGCAGCGAGCCGTCCAGACGTCATTTGGACGGTCACTTTTCAGAAAAGTTGGATGAAAAAATAGCAACATGTTGCTCAAAGTCTCTAAAATATGTATAATGACCGTCACTACTCGCCTCCGGCTAATTTGACTTAAATTCTTCTTTTTCCGCCAAAATATAGCAAATTATCAGCTCAAGAACACAACTGACTTCCTGTTTGTGTGACGCCCAGTAACGAGCAACGTGATTGGTCAACTGATACCATGTGGTATACACGTTTTGAAAGGCGGCCTCTGATTGGTTCATAATTCTCTGACTCATCCTGATGCGTTCAAATGCTGAAGCAGAGAGGAGGAATTTGGACATTCTCTTTCCAAAATGCTGACGAATTCTATCTGCTGAATATCTATAGAGCTAACTAAAGGACTGAGCTAAAGGAGGCCTGCAGAGAACATATAAGATCTAATGTTCTATTAAAAACTAAGAAGAGGAGAATAGAAACTATTTCACAGTTCAGATTCTACAGCTGCTCAGTTTAGGGTGCAGATAGAAGTAATGTGAAACTACAGGAGGAGGAAACAAGTACATGGAGTGAAGTTTGGAGTGAGGTGAGTCAGGTACAGGTACAAGTGAAAACCATCACCAATGAAAAGAAGCTATTACTTAAAAGAAAAAAGACAAACTTTTTAAAAAAAAAAAGCAATAAAGGATATTAGATGCATCAGTAAATATGTCAAGGAGAAAAGGAAAGATTTTATTATTATTCCAAGGTTTGTATCCCTCCCATCTATTCTATCCTTTCCTCTATCCCCCAATCTATCTCTCTGTCTATCCTATCCTTCTCTTTCCTCTCCTCAACCCCCCCCCCCCCCCTCCCCTCCACCTCTGACTCTGGTTTCTGCAGGTTTCTTCCTGTTAGGAGTTTTTCTTTCCACAGTCAGAAATTAATCGGCTGCTCATGTGGATTTGTTGGGTTTTTCTCTTTTCTCTGTTAAAAGCTCCTAGAAATGACTGTGTTGTATTTGGTGCTCTATAAATAAAGTTGAATTGAATATTACTGTTAAGAAGCCAAATCTACACGTCACAAAGTATTTATAGTCCAGGATGTATTAGAATACACCGTTCAAGGTCTTTCTCTGTCATCTTTTATTTTTTGTAAAACCCCTTGGTCAGACTGGATGGAGAGAATCTGAAGGTCTTTCCAGAGGTTTTCAGCTGGATGAAGCTCTGGACTTTCACTCGTTCATTCTAACTCATCAACAACATTCGATCTAAACGTTTCCTTTTTCTTTTTCTTTTTTTTTTGCCCTTGTCCTGTTCGGCAGCTTGGGCCAACAATATGATGTGATTGAGAGCCTTTGGAGTCAGAACAGTTTTTGGTCTTGCAACAGGGAGAGACCTGGAGTCTCCTCCTGTTGCCTTCTCCGTCAGAAGATGGCATGGCTGCCGTACACGACCGGGGGGGAACGCTCAAAGAGAGAGAGAAGAAAGTTGAGGGGGGAGGGGGGAGGGGGATAACATACAATATCCTTGTTGTGATACATATATTATTTGCAGTTATCACACTGATCCAAATACTTTCCAACTTTTATTGGACTAAACCAGCCTGAGCAGCTCTATCTTGACAGTAAAATGATTTCCTAGATTAACCAGCCTGAGCAGCTCTATCTAGACAGTATCGTGAAGCAGGAACATGAATTAACAAAGAGGCAACAACAAAAGAGGAACATGATTTTTAAAGTTTGAGCAAATGATGACAGAGAACAATGTCAAAGATCTAAATGTTTCCATCGCGGCTCTGCTGGAGGTTTCTGCTCGTCGTCCAGGGGAAGTTTTCATTTCATTTTAGTCTTCGTCACTCAAAGACTGGATTCAATTCAAGTCGCATTTTAGTCTTTTAGTTCAAATTTCGTCCGTGGAAATCTATTTTAGTTTTAGTCTCATTTTAGTCTTTAAGTATTCAGACAGTTGAGCTGAACCGTCGTGGTGGTAAAATCACTCTATTGTGAACAGACCTATAACTCACTATGTGTTTAATCAATTTTAAGTTAAAATGCCAAAGACCTGTTAGAAAAGATAAAATAAACGTGCAATACATCTACAGTGCATTACAGTGAAGTTATTCATAGTTATTCCTCATAAAACCCATTAAAATGATGAAAAGGTGTTTTTCTCTCAAACAAGTGTTGTAGTTTGATCAGCAGGAGACGAGTGGAGCGGCGGTGATTTTAGTGACGCTGCAGGAAACACCAGTGAAGGTAGTAGTGTGTCATTTGCAGACGGTCCCTGCAGGCTGTCCAGCTCTGGTCCCTGAGCAGAGCTTCTTCCTCCACAAAGTGAAGATGAGCTGAATAAAGAGCAGTACCTTCCATGGTGGAGATGAACTCCTTCTCTCCATCACTGTTGGTCGACAGGATTTTGTAAAACCTCTTCAGCTTGGCGTTCCGCGTGTAGTTCTGCAGGTTCAAACAGGTTTTTTCATTAAAGTAGAACCAGCTCGGCTCTCTTATATCGTTTTCCAAGCTTCTTCTCGTAGCGAGAACTCCTGCATCAGTTTTTTTTTTTCTGCCCTTGTCCTGTTCGGCAGCTTGGGCCAACAATATGATGTGATTGAGAGCCTTCGGAGTCAGAACAGATTTTGGTCTTGCAACAGGGAGAGACCTGGAGTCTCCTCCTGTTGCCTTCTCCGTCAGAAGATGGCATGGCTGCCGTACACGACCGGGGGGGAACGCTCAAAGAGAGAGAGAAGAGAAAAGAGAGAAAAAGGTTGAGGGAGGAGGGAGGAGGGGGGAGGGGGTAGGGGGATAACATACAATATCCTTGTTGTGCTACATATATTATTTGCAGTTATCACACTGATCCAAATATTTTCCAACTGTTTTTGGATTAAACCAGCCTGAGCAGCTCTATCTAGACAGCAACGTGAAGCAGGAACATGAATTAACAAAGAGGCGACAACAAAAGAGGAACATGACCTCCAAAGTTTGAGCAAATGATGATAGAGAACAAGCAACTTCAGAAGCACCTTTCGTGAGGAGTGGAAGTGTGTGTGTGTGCGTGTGCGTGTGCGTGTGCGTGTGCGTGTGCGTGTGGTTTGTCCACTGGGTGGGACCGGAACTGCTGTGGGGGGACCCGTGGCAAGACCCCAGGGTCCGAGGCCATCGGGCCCGGACACCGCCACTCCGGCAGACAGAAGCCCCCCAGGCCCGGGGGGACCCCAGCGAACCACCCCAGAGAGCCACGTCCCCGCCCAAAAAGCACCCGACGGAGAATGCAGAGAGGAATCCCCCCCAGGCAAGAGGGGCCCACAAGAGAAGGATAAAGGGCACAGGGCCCCAGGCCCCGACCCAAGCCGCCAAGCCGAGAAAAGGCCGGAGCAGGGCCCCCGGGCCGAGCGGGTCGAGAGCCCCCCCAACCCCGGCGGCGAGTCCCGCCGCACCCCCGGGAACAGGCCCACCCCCCCAACCCGGCAAGGCAGAGACGGCCCCAGCCGCCGCGCCCCGGACCAGCCCCGCCCCCAGACCCAGGAAAGCGAAGGCCGGCGCAGGCCCCGGTCGGAGGACAGTCAACTCTACACCCCCAGGAGCCTCATATCCCACCCGCCCCATGACCCTCCCCCCCGGTTTTAATTGAAATACCCAACCCCTGACCCACCCCCCACAGACACCCACCCCTGACGCAGATGCAGACGCACATACACACACACTCGGGACGGTGGGGGAGTGATGACTTTCAACCTCCACTAATCCAACAGCAAATGGAGAAGGAGCACCGCGCCCCAGCCCCCCCACGAGCGCCATGCCCGAGGGAGCGCGCCCCCCGCATCCCAGCCGCACTCACCCCGGGCCGGGGCGGGACCCCAGCGGGAGGTGCTGGGGGGAGCCACGTCTTCCGCCCTTCCCCTGCCCTATATGTGTGTTGGATGTATGTAAGGGTGTGTCTTTGTGTTTTGAAGAGGTGGATGCAATGTGTGTGTCTATGGTGCGGTTTAAAATTGGGGGGTAGCGGGGCCCGGGCGTTCTATCGCTGACAAGCGGCAGAACCCCGAAAGCGGCTTACCCCCTCAAGACCCTGCGTGACTAAGTGTGGTTAAAATTGTGGGTGGTGCGAAGTCGGGGGAGGACCCAGACCGCAGTTAAGTAGCCCGGACCCCCCACCTAGGCACCGCCCCACTGTTCCCTATTGTGGAGTAATATAAGGTGAGGTAAGGCAGGGAGGGTTCTGAGGGAGGGGGTCCCCCCGTCGCTAGGACCTTGGCCCAGCTGGACCCCCCGCGCTGCCCCACCCCACCCCCGAGCGGCCGGCCTAGGACCCGGGGAGCCACACCCCCCCCAACAAGGCGCCGTAAGGGGACCCGGGCAGGGAGCCCCCACCCCACCCAACGGCCAGACAGCAGAGTCTGAGACCCGCAGGGCCCAGTGCGAGCCCAGCCGGAGGCCAGTGGTCAGGGCACCCCCCCTCATTCGCCCACACACACACACACACACACCCACACCCATCAGGCCCTGGAGGTCACTCTCAGTCAACCGTCCATCCAGAACCCGGAGCCCCCCCCCGTCCCCCGCTCCCCCCAATCCAGGAATGAGGCAGACCCGGAGTGCGGCAGCAGGGGCCAACCCGCCCCACCGGGTGAGGGGGCCAGAGGGAGGACCCACCCCCAGCGCCACAGCGGGCACCCCCGCTGGAAAGGGGGAGGCCCCGCACCCCCAGGGCCCGGACGACCCGCCCCCAACCCCCCCCAGCCGACAGCCAAGCCGGGGCCCGACGCCCAGCCCCCCCACCCCACCCCAGCGGGCCCAACCCCCGCCCAGGGCAGAGCCCCCCCCACACCCCCGCCCAGGACTCCCCAGGCCAGGCCGCAGCCCCCCAGCATAGACGCTAGGACCCCCCCGAGCCCACAGAGCCACCAACCACCAAAGCCACGACGCCCCAACCACCGACGGTCCCCAGAGCCCCGGGGTGGAGCCACCACCCCCCCACAGGGCTACATGGTGTATTTAATTATTGGATACCATGTGGACTCAAATTGTGTCAAATGATTTTTCCTACAAGCAGACATTCTCTCCAATGTGATGTGGTCTAGAAGTAAGTTTTTAAATAACTTTATATTCAGATTACTTTTGGATTTCCAGTTCATGAGGATCGCCTTTTTTGCGACGCTTAGGGAAACCAGGAGCATGCAGGACTCATTTTTTTCTCTTTTAATTTCTGTGAGATCTCCTAACAAGCAAAGTGAAGGTGAGACCGGAATTGGGTAGCCCAGGCATAACGATAAGTCTTCACAAATCTTTTGCCAGAACGTTTGGACTGGCGTACACAGCCAAAGTGCGTGTAAATAGGTATCGGGGAGATCACCTGTGCAGTTTGAACATATGTTAGTGGGAGTGAGCCCCATCTTGAACATCCTTTGTCCTGTGTAATGAACTCTATGAAGGACCTTGTATTGTATGAGCTGTATATTGGGGTTTTTGCTCATTTTGAATGTATTTGTACAGATTTCTGACCAAAACGTTGGGTCTCTGTTGATGTTGAGATCTTCTTCCCATTTGAAGGTGGGAAGGGATATTGAGATATTTGAACCTGACAGGATTGAGATAATTTTAGAAAGAGGTTTAGGAGCTGAGATCTTCAGGAGATTTGTCACTGTCTGAGGTAAGTTCAGGTTAATCTGTTCTAGTTTGAACTTAGTTTGTATTATTGACTTAAGCTGAAGATATTCCAGATAGTTGCTTTGACTGATGCCATATGTTTCTATTAGCTCATTAAATGGAATAAAAGAGTTATTGGAGACAAGTTGTTCTAAGTGTCTTATTCCTTTATTTTGCCATCTTGGGAAGTTTATTGGTTTCTTTCTTTGCAGGATGTTGGGATTGTTCCAGATGGGTGTGAGTTTGCAGGGAATGAGTGAAGATCCATTTATTTTAAGAAATTCCCACCAAGCTGTCAGCGATGTGTTTATATTGATGCTTTTAAAGCAGCTGTGCTTTTTAATGACAGGACTGAAGAAGGGAAGATCTCTGACTTGGAGATCTCCACAGAATGTTTTTTCAATGTCTAGCCAGCCTTCATCTAAGGATTTCTGATTGATCCATTTTACAACATAAAGTAGTTTATTGGCCAGATAGTAATTATAAAAGTTTGGGAGTTCTAAGCCACCTTGGTCCTTGGTGTTCTGTAGTGTTTTTAAACTTATACGTGATGGTTTATTTTTCCATAAGAATTTTGAGACATGAGAATCAAGAGTGTTAAACCAGGTTTTTGGTGGTTTTGCTGGGATCATTGAGAAGATGTAGTTAATTTTAGGCAAGACCATCATTTTGATTGTTGCTACTCTCCCCATAAGTGAAATTGGGAGTGTCCTCCATCGAATGAGGTCCTCCTCTATTGCTTTAATAAGGGGGGTGTAGTTTAAGTGTATCAAGTCTGAGAGTTTGCCTGAAACGTTAATGCCGAGATATTTGATGTTCCCTGGTTTTAGTGGGGTGTTCGGTGTGTGCTGAAATGTAGAGTTGATAGGCAAGACGACTGATTTGTTCCAATTTATAGAATATTCTGAGATTGAGGAGAATCTATCTATTAACCCTATTGTTTCTGGAAGAGAGGTCTGTGCGTTTTGCAGGAAAATTAGCACATCATCTGCATAGAGACATATTTTATTTGTTACATTTGCTGTTCGTATTCCTTTTATGTTATTGTTCTGTCTGATGGCTGCTGCTAGTGGTTCGATAAAGATTGCAAAGAGAGATGGTGAGAGTGGACACCCCTGTCGGGTGCCTCTCTCAAGATTGAACCTTGAGGACATTTGGTCATTGGTTTTAACACAGGCACTGGGTGAGGTATACAGTATTTTTATCCAGGAGAGGTAATTTTCTCTAAATCCAAATTTCCGTAGTGTAGCAAGTAGAAATTTCCAATTTACCCTATCAAAGGCTTTTTCTGCATCTAAGGAGGTGATAATGGCCTTTTGTTTATTGTGGTGGCAGTGGTCTATAAGATTAATTAATCTACGTGTATTGTTAGTGGAGTGTCGTCCTTTAATAAACCCAGTTTGATCAGGGTGTATGATGTGGGGTGTGATTTTTTCCAGTCTGCTTGCTAATGTTTTACTAATTATTTTAAGATCTACATTGATTAGTGATATCGGCCGATAGCTAGATGGTAGTGTGGGATCTTTATCCGGTTTTAGAAGAAGACTGATATTTGCACAGTTCATATGTTGGGGGAGAGTTGAAGATTCTTTAATTTCCTCAATTATTCTGAAAAAAATAGGTGAGAGTAAAGACCATAATTCTTTGTAAAATTCAGTGGGGTATCCATCAGGTCCTGGAGCTTTACCATCAGGCATGTGCTGCATCAGTTATGAAATCCAGAAAATTTAAATAAGCTTCCGGGAAGCAGAGAAAAAGCTTCGAGGAACTTCAGCTTCAAAACAAGAATCTTTCACATGTTTGTATCATGAGCATCTGGGAACCTTCCAAAATGAAAATAAAAACTGGAAAATGAAGGAAACCGTCACATTTTGGAATTTAAACTCACTCTTTGCTCATTTTCTATAAAACCAGAAAGGAGCCAGTTCTTTTTATTCTAAATGAAGTTAAGAGAACAACAGTGAAGTTTTGAATTCAACGTTGGTGAACTGAGATTCTTTCTCATAAAAAACTTCAGACATGAAGTGTTGGCTGGTAAATAAAGAGGCAAAGAGCAAGAATGAAGATTTCAACCTTTTTTCTTGTTGCATTCACACAGAATATCTAATCTACTGGCTGAAAGGTCAAAGGATTAAATGGATAAAACTACAACAACAATTTAAAATGGGATATTGGAAATAAGATGGTAAAAAACAAATGAAGGTAAAGAGAGGAAAGGAGGTGAAAGAGGAAGATACCTGCACCGAGAGGCTCCACTTGTGGAAGTTTGAAGTGACGTTTTCTTCTGCAAGAGACGCCAGAAGATCTTTAGGGAAACTTCTGAACATCCGGCTGGACTGAGCAGCTGTGGAGGGAGGGAGGGAGAGGAAGAGGGAGAGGAAGAGAGGGATGGATGGAGGGAGGGAGAGAGGGGGGGAGGGAGATGAAGAGAGAGGGGGGAGGGAGGGAGGGAGGGAGGAGAGAGGGGAAGAGAGGGATGGAGGGAGGGGAGATGTTTCTTACAGACGAAAGGTTTAACAGAGAGAATAACTAGAAGTGATCGATTCATGAGAAAAGTGAAAGAAAAAGAGGAAATATTCAGAATTGGAGTTTCTACCAAGATACAAACTTTAGGAACCAAAACTCAGGATACCAGAGTAGAGGAGGAGGAGTAACTAAAAAGTAAAGTAGTAACAGAATAGAGGAGTAACTAAAGAGTAAAGTAGTGCCAGAGTAGAGGAGTAACTAAAGAGTAAAGTAGTGCCAGAATAGAGGAGGAGGAACTAAAGAGCAAAGTAGCGGAGGAGGAGTAACTAAAGAGTAAAGTAGCAGAGTAGAGGAGGAGGAGTAACTAAAGAGTAAAGTAACAGAGTAGAGGAGGGATACCTGTGGTGAACTTGAGAGGCAGAGCCACAGCTCTGGTGTCGGTCAGAGTCAACAGGTTCTTGTTGGACGTGAGGACGGAGAGCTGCTGGAAGCCCTGGCAGGTTCCCCACAGGGGGAAGTAGTCTCCTGCATCGTTGGCCTGTGGAGGGTGAGAGGGTGGAGGATGAGAGGGTGGATGATGAGAGGGTGGTGGATGAGTAGGTGGTGGATGGAGGACGAGAGGATGGAGGATGAGAGGGTGGTGGATGGAGGACGAGAGGATGGAGGACGAGAGGGTGGAGGATGGAGGACGAGAGGGTGGAGGATGAGAGGGTGGAGGACGAGTAGGTGGTGGATGGAGGACGAGAGGGTGGAGGACGAGAGGGTGGAGGATGGAGGACGAGAGGGTGGAGGACGAGAGGGTGGAGGATGAGAGGGTGGAGGACGAGTAGGTGGTGGATGGAGGACGAGAGGGTGGAGGACGAGAGGGTGGAGGATGGAGGACGAGAGGGTGGAGGATGAGAGGGTGGAGGACGAGTAGGTGGTGGATGGAGGACGAGAGGGTGGAGGACGAGAGGGTGGAGGATGGAGGACGAGAGGGTGGAGGACGAGTAGGTGGTGGATGGAGGACGAGAGGGTGGAGGACGAGAGGGTGGAGGATGGAGGACGAGAGGGTGGAGGATGAGAGGGTGGAGGGTGGAGGACGAGAGGGTGGAGGACGAGAGGGTGGAGGACGAGAGGGTGGAGGATGGAGGACGAGAGGGTGGAGGTCCTACCTTCACAGCCAGGTGGTAGAAGATCTTTGCAGCTCGACTAAACAGAGAATTCTCCAGGTTGACGTTGCCTCCAGGAAGCAGCAACCTGCAGCCACATTGGAAATATTCAGATCAATTCTACAGAAACACGGAGAAATAAATATAAAAAGCTTTTCAGAAAATGTTCAACTCAACATTTATACTATTAAATTAATAACTAGCATGTGTGATGTATAATTTCAGATATAGACCATCAGTGATTTATCTCTTAAAATCACAGACTTGCAACGATTAATGATGAAGATAAATATCCAAAAGCAGAATAAATCTAATATAATATAAAAAGAATTTAAAAGGGACGTTTCATCCGTCACTGTTTGGACCATGGTGAAATAAAACTATTAAACTCACCCGTTTATCGAGGAGAAGAGCTTTGAATATTCTTCTTCTGTTCGATTGATTCTGATAAAAACAAAATAAACGTCACGTCTTCCAGCAGGTAGATTAAAACTAGGATGTAATCCTGAAGCTGCTGAAGGATGATAAACTTGGATTAGATCGTATGTTTAATGAAGATGGATGGAAAATATGCAAATAAACCTGAAGAGAACAACAAACAAGGAGAGTATCGGATGTTTAACTTATTTTACAGGAAGATTCTCGCATAATAATGACAAAGAAAGACACACCTTCATTAAATATTCAGGTGACTGTAAGGTTCAAGTCAAAATTTACTTTATTGTTAATTCTGCTGTCCGTAGAAGACACACAGTGGAACTGAAATTTCAAATATTGGAATATAGACTAAATATAGAATCCAAAATAGGATGAATAAAGAGAATAAGGGCATGAAAAAGAGTGCAACAAGATTCAAAAACAGAAGTTAAAAAGTCTGAAATGTGTAATATATAAACACATAAAAGAAGCAGTTCTTGTATTTGGGTAAAAGCTCCAACACCTTTGCATGATTTGTACCATTTCAACTGATTTTTACCTGAAAATCATTAAAAAAAACTAAAGAATTAACTTTAATTCTGAGCATTGAACAATAAAATAGTATCAGTGCATTTGAACAAGTTTTCATTTATAAGTGACTGGAAAAGGTTTTAAGCTCAACAAGAACTAATTGTAGTTTGGCCACGCCCATTTTAACCCGCATGACTTGCTTTAGCTGGAAATGTAACAACGACCCAAAATGTAATAAAATATAATGTAATAAACCCAAAATGTAATAAAATATAATGTAATAAAACCTAAAATGTAGGAAAAAACAACAACCTTCAAACCAGCTTGTTTTACATCGTTCACCGTCTCACCTGATGGGAACAACCCTGGCGCCGGCGGCCTCCAGGTATTTCACGTAGCACGCCGCAATGTAAGAAATCCCATGTGCAAACTGGTCTCTTGGGAGGTTCTCCTGCGACAGCACACCTGAGAACCAGACGACAGGTTCCTGACCAAGTCTCAGGACAAACCACCACACACACACACACACACACACACACACACACACACACACACACACACACACACACACACACACACACACACACACACACACACACACACACACACACACACACACACACACACACACACACACACACACACACACACACACACACACACACACACACACACACACACACACACACACACACACACACACACACACACACACACACACACACACACACACACACACACACACACACACACACACACACACACACACACACACACACACACACACACACACGAATGAAAAGGACTATATACGTCAACTAGAGCTACATTCGGTAGAGCTCAGACCTTCGCCAATGCCACATTTGTTTGTGGAACCAAGTTAGCATTTCTAGCATGATAGCCATTAGCTCACACGATGCTAACTAGGTAGCTACATCACTGTGAAACACTGAGCAGGGAGCGTCTCCATGGCAACAGACGCTGATCTCCATGAGGTGCCTCCCTCTCCACTTCGTATGGGAACTTTTGTTTTTTTTCAGAGTTTTGGGGGATTTATTCAGAAACTATTCGCCGTTAACGTCCCAAAATCTGATGGATTGGTCCTTTGATGATGACGAATCATCCCTGAAAATATCATGCAATTCAAGAGAGTAGTTTTTGCAAGAAGTTGGTCAAATACACACATAAATAAAGAAATAAATACAAATAAATAAATTTGTAACTATGGACAAACCGATATCACAGAGTACTAACCCTTAGCTACGTGATCAAGCCTAATTCATACTCCATACTTAAATTATATGTTATGTACTCAGAGTATGAAGGTTACTCATTTTGCGAGTACTTCTTGCAGTATCGGTGCATCCGTAAAGTCAACATGTTAATGACTCATGATGAAGTCAATAAAGCAGAACTAAGTCTTTATCAGCTTTGCACAGAGTCTCCAATGTCACAAACTTTTACTCATCAACTGCTGCGTCCTGTTTCACCCATGAAGAGAAAGACCACAGAACCCCGCTTCGTTTATCTGTGTGAGTAACTCACACCCAACAGTTCACACACACACACACACACACACACACAAATAAAACTAGATTTTATGATTATACAGTTACACAAAAATTAATGAATATTGAATTTATACTCACATCTAGACATACACTCATAGAAATACACGTATATCTACTTGAGTGAGGTAAAGAAATAAGATCCATGTCGGCTGAATGACTGATAAGATCTTTCTGATGTCAGAAAACCAACGGAGCATCTCTCAACAAAGAACTTAATGGTAAACTTGATCATCATTAACAAAACAAAGTGGTTTGTTCTGTTTTTAATTGTCTACCTCTATATATATAATTATACAATGCTGACTGTATTTACAATTCCACCTTTTTGAACAATGACAAAAGAGACTATTTTGATTCTATTCTGTTAAATTAGAATAAACGCAGGAAATAAGAGAATTTGTACTCAGAATATGCTTTAGTTATTCGTAGTTTGTGAAATGACACATAATAAATGTTATTTCTTCCAGATATCCAGTAACCAATCCAAACCTAAGTTTTTGTTCCTCTTATTAATATTTATTGTTCTAATGCTGGTTTTTGCATCTTTGTTGATCATTTTGGCGTCAAACTCATTTCATTTCAGGGGCCACATTCAGCTCGGTGTCTTCTTCAGTCGTGAAATAGTGCCATAGTCACCTTGAAATTTAAATTCTAACATTGTTTTGTTTGTTTGTTGTGGCACTGATGAAAATGTGGATATTTTCATAAATAAACCAAACAATTACGTTGGGAAATGACTCTGATCTCAACATGAAGCCAAACTGAATGAAACTTTCTGGTGTGAAATATCCCCAAATCAACCCTCTCCTACAGCTGTTGCATTATGGGTGTTTTCACACCCTGACAGCATGGCTTTGAGGTTTGATAGCAGAGAGGTCGGTAGATTTCATAGAGCATCACCATTGTGTGTCTCTACTCTTAAAACATTTGTATTGAAATAAATCTAATTTTTACCATTTTCTCACAGGTTTGTCCAGATTGGAGGCTCCTGCGTGCCAGTTTTGGCCCCCGGACCAAATGTTTGACACCCCTGGTACAGTACAGGTACTGGAGCTTCTTATGGGATAGTTTGTCTGTCGATATCAGAAAAATCCTGTTTTTGTGGAGGATTTTAAAGGCAAATTGAAAACTCAGTTTTTAGCCATTTCAATAGAAGCAGAGGTTCTACATATTCTACTTCTGGGCTGGAAACTTGCAAATTCTAAGTATAAAGATTTTTTTTTGTTCCTTGCTACAATTCAAATAAATTTCTTCAACATTTCTAATTATAAAATAACTATTTTTGGCAGCAGAATGGGAAATATCTGAAGCAGAAGATGTTACAGGCAGTTAAAACTAAAGCATGATTTCTGTCTGGTTGGATATAAAGTGATGGAAGAAGAAAGAACCATTGTCCAATTAGATGCTTCAAGTGGAGATTTAAGAAAAAAAATCCGTTAGTTATTTTAGGTACTAAATGTGCATTCCTTTCCCCGCAGAAAACTGGTTTTCAGTGTCGGACACTTGCTCTTGACCCCCACAGGGACTCGTTTCATCTCCATCAGCGCACAAGGACAAGCGCAGACGCGCACAGTTTCTGCTGGAACATTCTGAATGAGAATTACGTAAGAGCTGTGACAGGCAGTGCACGCACAGCGTGTTTCCACGCGGGCTGGGAGAGACAAGAGACGGATCTTACCGATGATCGGTCTGGTGTTGAGCTGCGGGGCTGATGCCGCGGCGCACGGTGCCGGTGCGCACCGGAGAGCGGAGAGCACCGCGAACAGGACGAGAGCCGGTCGACACATTCAACACTGCGCAACTGCACAATTAGAGACAAGAACCAAACAAAACTCTGCAAATGAGGGTTAGCGGCGGTGCAGGTTACAGATGAATCCTGACAATGACAAATGTTTTACGCGTTTCAAAGAAGAAAAAAAAAGACGCAGGATTGTAAGATGGTGATCCGCGCAGAGGTGCGGACGTCTGAGAGGTGCTGCAGTGAGAACGAGAGTGTCTTCCTCTTTTATCTGCGTCTCAGCGTGGATCTCAGCCATAGATCTGTCTCACGTAGAAAACTTCCGGTTTGTCTTTCTCACCTAGAAATAGAGCAACCAGATCAGATGTTGGAATTGACTGAATGTCACCAGGTCAGGTGGAGAAGAGCAGAACTGGACTGTACTTCATTGCAAGTAAAGGAACTAATATAGTAAAAATACTGAACACAAACTATAGAAGTGATCATATTTTATCTTAAAAAGCAGACATTTGATAATGTTATGAGTTTAAATCAGCTCATCATACAAACAGCAAAGACCAGGAACATGACATGAAGTTTTCCTGGAACATCCATCATCGATGCCACAGGTTTATCAGTTAAGGGACGCAGGTTCTGACAGCAGAAAGGCAAGACGCTGCCGTCTCCCTCCTTGGGACAGTGATCAGGCTTTGGGTGGGAAGGCTCTGACTCTGTTCAGCAGCTCATTGACGGCGGTTCGTCTCTGTGGTTTATCACCACAACAGTTGGAGCTGCAGTCATGTCTTTGTTTTCCTCATGAAGTGTGGAAGCTTTACATGTTGAGACGTCGGTTGGTTCATGTTTTAGTCGGGTCACAATTTTCTCAAGTATTTATCAAACCCAGAAACCTGGTTGAAGGTCTGCAGCTTCCGGGACCTTGTGCCGCCACCTGCCTCAATATTATTTCTCAGCCACCAGGATACGTGATGCACTTTTAAACCTCTTTGACACTTTGCCTGCACTCGGCTGTTCGATACAGAACAATGGGTGGAGGGTTTCTTTTAAACTTGGATAAACTTTAAGTGAAGTTTGAGGACTGAGCACAAGACAGGAGTTCTGGAGAACAACGCAACAGCAGGAACACGGAGAACCGTCAAGGTCAGATGGAAAAGTCAGTCCACCGCTGGACGGTTGATCATTTATTGACCATTTACCTTCAGAGTCGGTCACATAGAAAATAACCATGAAGATGTAAAACCATGAGAGCTCCACTCAAAGAGTTTCAAAACATGAGCAACATGTGGCTCTACAGCCCGTCTGGAGCGGCTCCCTGAAGGTTTGGCGACATTTTGTAGTAATAAACATCTTTAATTACACAACAGACTCAGAATGACCCCGATATCTTAGCCGACAAGATCTTTCACCTCCTCCTCCTCCTCCTCCTGGTCTCCTCCTCCTCCTGGTCTGGTCGCTCCACAAACCTTCAGTATTCTAAGTTTCTAGCTCCTCCTTGATTTTCCACCATTTAAATATTGGATCATAGGAGCTGCATTCAGAATCTGCTGTGTCTGTGTGAGCTGGACTGGCTCCACCCACACATGCCCATCTTGGGAAGAGGAGGAAGTACTTCCTCTCGTGGTGCCATGTGCCAGAGCAGAGCTTCCTAATTGTGGGAGGAGTCAAAGGGAGGGCCTACCTTGATTGGGATTGGCTGAACCCCCGATGACACTATATAGTGTAACCCATGTCTGCTACAGACGGCTGATGCACTCCAGCCCTCCGCCACAAGTGGCGCTAGCATAAAAATGGCCGACAGCCGGCACTTCCGGTCGGCAAGTCAATGCTTCCGCTGCGACAACGTACTGACTCGAGATCCAAACAAACCTTCAGAAAAGTACCATAACTTTGAAACTTCATCAGGACAGTTCACCAGATTTGACGGTGAGTGGTCGAAGCCCGGTCTCCACTGAACCAGTGCATTAGATTTCTGATCGCAGTGAGGAAAAAAGTTATTTTGTGTGAAAATCGCGACTTCCGGGTTAGCGCGATCGCGGATATCACTATTTAAAGTGTTTATATTTCAGATTGTTTTTGATTGTGTTGCGCAACTGTTTTTGATGATTGATTCGGGAAAGAAATTATTTTTATTTATGAAAATGAACTGTTAATTTGGTGAAACTTATAAGATTTTCTCCTGACCTTGTTTTCAGATCAGGTTTTTTTTCTCCCCCCCCTCCTGCCCCAGTATTCCTCTTCGAGAGGTGGCAAGCCGATCCGGTAGGACCCCCTTTATTCCTTTTTTTAGTTGCATCCACCGGATACAATTTTTGTTGGATTATGATTCTTTTCCATTCTCTTTTTGATCCATGAACTTTGTTTTTGGAAAAAGAATCTGACGAACTCTGAACTCTGTTTTTTTTGGAAACAAGATTCTGCTTTTCTTTTGACAGAAACACTAAAAGAAACGCTGACTAAAGGTCATACGGGTTTTTGTTAAACCATATCTTCGTGCAGTTATTGTTGTCATTGTTGTGTTTGTTATTGTCATGTACACTTTAAACCATTAATTTATATTTATGTGTTCAATGTGTTTAACTATTTTGTTTTCAATATAATTCACCTACAAAACCTGATTTCTGTGTCTCCGCTTTTCATTCACCCCAAGCTCCTATAAACGAATCTGGGTCCATTGCACTACTGAGCTTTAACCTTATAACTTAATTAAAATAAGCGTTACACGTGGCAAGCTAGCCAGGAGCTTGGTGTTTGAATGACATATTGTGTACACATTTGATTTTGATTGTTTTTGTTTGGTGCAATTATGGAATTTTTTTGAAAAATCTGGGGTAGATATTTTGAAATGTGTCATTATTTCTGGTGTTACCCACCCTAGCAAGGATGATGACATTTATAGTGTTCTCAAGGAATACGGTCGTTATAAATTAATAGCCGTAAATGACGAGACAAGTCCATTCTTTAAAAAACTGGTTGTCGAATACACATCAAACTCAGCTATTGCTGAGCTAAAAAAGATTCTGCCGTACACGCATATTTCAGAGCGCAACCCTGAATTAAAATTTTGCATTACACTTCCTGAATTTGAGAGCGCAGGCCCAGCGGAAGCAAAGGCAGATCCTCCTGATTACATGGAGGACCTTAAACATTTTGCCCGGAGGAGTGGACAGCCATTTGAGTGTGTGTTACAAAATGTGCTTTCTCAAATAAATAAGCACCTGATGTCTGTGGATGTGGGGCCACCTAGTGGTATTAAAGAACAAGGGGAGGATTCAGTGCAAAGTGTAGATCATGCAGCACTCTTGCCTGGCCAGCAGGGGTCACTTGCTGGAGCAACAGCACAACCAGCACTGTCACAAACTGCACCCAGATATTTCTCCCCAGAACAACAAAGACCACAGGCTCCATCACAAAGATTCTCACTCTCTCACGCTGATCTGAATCCACCTGACATACAGAGAGTCGTCGTGGAACACATAGTGAGAGCAGATGAGCTCACATCTCACTCGGTACCAAACTTAAGACTCCGTCCATTCTCTGGAAAAGTCCCCAAACCTACAAATGAAACTGATTATGAAACATGGAGATCTTACGTAGAACTGTTGCTGGCTGATGTAAACTTACCTCCGGTCCATGTCACCCGAAAGATCGTTGAAAGTCTGCTGTCTCCTGCTGCTGATGTTGTGATGGGTCTGAAGCCCGACACATTACCTTGTGTGTACTTACAGGTGTTGGACTCAACCTACTCCACAGTCCAAGATGGAGAAGAGCTGTTTGCCCAGTTTCTCAACACGCTTCAGGATTCTGGTGAAAGGTCCTCTAGTTATCTTCAGCGTCTGTTACTAACAATAAACACAGTCGTGAAGAGAGGCGGAGTCGCAGCAGCAGACATCGACAAGCATCTGTTGAGACAGTTCTGTAGAGGGTGCTGGGATAATGACATCATCACAAAGCTGCAGCTGGAACAGAAACGGGAAAATCCACCGGCATTTGCAACGTTGCTCCTCCTCCTAAGGACTGAAGAGGACCGACAGTTGGCTAAGGAGAGCCTAATGAAAAAACATATCGGTTTCTCCAAGCAGCGTGCATCACTCCATGCCCAGACATGTTCTTGCAGCCATAATGATACAAAAACATCCTCATCCTCATCCATAGATGAACTGAAACAGCAAGTGCAGAAGCTGCAGCAACAAATGTCAACACTGCTCGCACAGCCGACATATACCTCTGTCAAAGCTCCCAACCGCAACAAACCTTTTATGTCTCAGCCATCAAGCAGCAAGATGCAGAGCACAAGACCCCGAGACGGTTTTTGCTACAAATGTGGAGATGATGGCCACATTGCTACTAACAGCAAGCAACCAGCGAATCCAGGCCTGGTGCAACAAAAGAAATTTCGACTTCAGCAAAGACAAGGACAGTGGGACGGAAACAATAATCAGAAACAGTTAAACTAGATTCAGCCTCTTCTGTGGGACAAGCAGAGGCTGCAGCGACATCACAGCATCCCAAACAGAGATCTCAACACCAGTTCAATACACTGCCAAGAGGACTCATCGGTACCAAATGCACTGCTCAAATCATCATTAAGGGAACCCTGATCAACTGTCTGCTGGATACGGGTTCACAAGTCACCACCATTCCTGACTCTTTCTACCATGCTCATCTATCAGACCATGAAATCAAACCTCTGGACGACCTTCTTGAAGTTGAAGGGGCAAATGGCCAGGTTGTGCCTTACCTGGGCTACATAAACCTGGACATCACGTTTCCTCCAGACTTCCTTGGGACTCCGATAGATGTAGCCACATTGGCTTTGGTGGTGCCTAATGTCAAGACTTCCCAGCCGTTCATCTTGGTAGGAACAAATACTCTTGACACCGTATATGCTCTCTCCAGTGAACACAGTTCTAATTTCCACCCTGTTCCCTGTGGGTACCGTACTGTTATGAAAATCCTGGAACATAGACACAAAATGAGCAGTGAGGAACATCATGGAATGGTTAGACTGCGCAGCACTGCTCCACAACTCATTCCTGCTGGAGAAATCGTCCTTCTGGAAGGCATTGCAGTTGAACACTCCCTGCAAGCAGAAAAAGCGGTCATGATTGAACATCCTTCCTCATTCAACTTACCTGGAGGATTGATGGTACAGTCTTGTCTTGTTGATTTCCCTGGTTCTCATCCTGTGGTCTTGCCCGTTCCTGTGAAAAACGAGTCAGACCATGATGTGATCCTACCCCCTCGAGCCATGCTCGCTGAAATAAGTGCTTTCCAATCTGTGTCCTGTGGTTCTCCCGCTACTTCAGACCACAGTCCATCCAACTCTCCTGAGCCATTGTTCAATTATAACTTTGAAAATTCTCCTCTCACTGCTGAGTGGAAAAACAGAATCATTGCAAAACTCAACAGCATTCCAGACGTTTTTGCAAAACATGATATGGATTTTGGAAAAACGGACAGGGTAAAGCATCAGATAAAGCTCCTTGATCCAACACCATTCAAACAGAGACCTCGACCCATACATCCTCAAGATTTGGATGCCGTCAGGAAACATCTGCAAGAGTTGTTTGATTCCGGAGTAATCAGAGAGTCCGACTCACCTTTCGCCTCACCAATCGTGGTTGTCAGAAAGAAGAACGGAAGTGTCAGGTTTTGTATTGATTACAGGAAGCTCAACGTACAGACAATCGAGGATGCATATGCTCTTCCCAAACTCGAAGACACATTCACAGCACTAACACGTTCCCAATGGTTCTCATTTTTGGACTTAAAGTCTGGGTATTATCAAATAGAAATGGATGAAAAGGACAAATGTAAAATTGCCTTTGCACTCGGATTTTGGGAATCTAATCGAATGCCCCAAGGGGTCACCAATGTGCCATCAACGTTTCAACGCTTGATGGAAAAGTGCTTCAGAGAGATGAATTTGAAAGAGGTGCTTGTATTCATCGATGACCTCATTGTTTTTGCCCCCACGTTGGAGGAACATGAGGCAAGACTGATGAGAGTCCTGGAACGCCTCAAGGATTTTGGGCTGAAACTTTCAGTTGAGAAATGCTCCTTTTTCCAGACCTCAGTACGATACTTGGGACACATTGTGTCAAAGCACGGCGTTGAAACGGATCCTGACAAGATCGAAGCCCTGAGAACCTGGCCTGTCCCTAACACCTTAAAAGAACTCCGATCATTCCTAGGGTTTTCTGGATATTACCGGAGATTTGTGCAAGTATACTCCACTAGTGTGAAGCCACTCCATGTACTTACATCTGGATATCCACCATCACAAAAGAAATTAAAGCCCTTGGTCAAACCTGAACTCTACCTCAATCCCAAAGAGCCATTTGGGGGTCGCTGGACATCTGCCTGCCAAGCAGCATTCGAGGCTATAAAAGAAAAACTTACTTCAGTGCCAGTGCTTGCTTTCGCCAATCCACAGAAGCCCTACATTTTGCACACCGACGCCAGTTCCACCGGGCTAGGTGCTGTATTATATCAAGAGCAGGATGGCGAAAAGAGAGTTATTGCTTACGCCAGCCGAGGACTGTCGAAAAGTGAGTCAAGATACCCAGCGCACAAGCTGGAATTCCTCGCCTTAAAATGGGCCGTCACCGAGAAATTTAACGATTATCTGTACGGAACAGATTTCACTATAGTAACCGACAGTAATCCGTTAACTTATCTCCTCACTTCAGCCAAACTCGACGCTACGAGCTACCGCTGGTTGGCTGCTCTCTCCACCTACACCTTCAAGATCACTTACCGGGCTGGAAAGCAAAATGTAGATGCAGATGGTCTTTCGCGCAGACGTCATGGAGAACTCTTACTCGACCTGATGTCTCAGAAAGAAAAGGAAAGAATTCTCAGGTTCACTGAGCAACATCTTGAAAGTCCCAATGTCATATCCATTGATCAACACACGGTTCAAGCTCTTTCAGATCGACAGCTGATATGTAGTGCTCCCGATTCAACTCCTGATTATGCACTCGTTCACTCGCTGTCCATGTCCGCTGACAGTCTGCCAGATAGCTATACTGCTGACGAGCAGTTTGCATCCTTGGTGGTCCCTCAGCTGAGCCCATTTGAAATCGCTGACAAGCAACGCATTGACCCCGTTCTGAAACACGTGATAGCACAGCTGGAGACAGGTGAATCACCATTACCTGCCTTGAGAGCTGAACTGCCAGAGTTGCCACTCTTTCTGCGAGATTTAAATCATTTGAAGCTCCAGAGTAACATCCTCGTGCGGAGGAGGCAGCTTGGGCCACAGCTCCAACATCAATTGGTGCTACCACTAGAGTGTCGTGCAGACGTGCTGTCAAGCTTACACGACCACATGGGTCATATGGGCATGGAACGCACCTTGGATTTTGTACGGAATCGTTTTTCACTGGCCACGGATGGCCAACGATGTGCAAACCAAGGTGAGAACGTGTGAAAGATGCATAAAACGAAAAGCTTTACCAGAGAAAGCTGCACCTTTGGTGAACATCCAAACTTCGCATCCACTTGAGCTTGTGTGTATTGACTTTTTGACGTTGGAACCTGAAAAGAGCAAAACGAAAGACATCTTGGTCATCACTGATCACTTTACTAAGTATGCTATTGCCATACCTACTCCGAACCAAAAGGCAAGAACCGTTGCCAAATGCCTCTGGGAAAATTTCTTTGTACACTATGGCATTCCTCAGAAACTTCACAGTGACCAAGGTACTGACTTCGAATCACGAACAATCAAAGAACTCTGTGCACTTGCAGGAATCCACAAGATTAGAACCACTCCGTATCATCCAAGAGATAACCCTGTTGACAGATTTAACAGGACCCTGTTGGACATGCTCAGAACACTCGCAGAACAAGAAAAATCACATTGGAAGGACTTCGTCAAACCACTCGTACATGCGTATAATTGCACGCGAAACGACACCACTGGATTCTCACCATACGAGCTGATGTTTGGTCGCCAACCCCGACTCCCAATCGATCTTGTTTTTGGCCTCCCTGTGTGTAAACCCAGTCAGAATCACACTGACTACGTCCAGAAGTTGCGGTCACACTTGGATAAGAGCTATCAACTAGCTTCTGAAAATGCAGAGAAAAGCATGCTGAGAAACAAAACCCGTTTCGATCGAAATATCACTGCATCAGAACTGGAAGTGGGAGATCGTGTACTCGTCCGAAACGTACGACTGAGAGGGAAGCACAAAATCGCTGACAAATGGGAATCCGACATCTACGTGGTGGTAAAGAAAGCTGCACCACTGTCCGACGTGAACATACCGACAAGCCGCTGAGAACTCTCCATTAAGATCTACTTTAACCCTGTGGATACTTACCTGCCAAGTCCCAAGTCCAGCCAGTACCTATCAAAAACCCCGCCAAACCTTCCTCACCTGCAACAGATCCTGAAAATGAACTGCTGTCCGAAGATGATATCTTTCAAGCGAACTGGTATGAACCAATTACCTCCGAACCTGTCCGTTTGATCACCACTGTGGATATCCCAAGACAACAGTTGGAAGCTGCTAGAGACAGCTCAGAATCACAGCCAGAGTCATTTTCTGTGTCATCTACCACAGCACTTCAACCTGTAACAGAATTTGAATCACCCATACAACACGGTCTATCACCCGAGTACTCTGAATCTGAAGCTGCTATCTCAGACCTTGGACCTGACTTACCTGCTGAAGATTCCTCAGAAAATGATACCCCTGCTGAAGCACCAGATGCTCACTTACCTGATCCTGATACATCTACCTCTGATGCTGACCCACCAGTAAGAAGCTCAACACGAGCTAGACGCCCTCCAGAGAGACTGCAGTATGGCGAATTGGGTCAGCCACTGTTGAAAAGTATGCAGTCGCTCTTTGATGGCCTGGGCAAAGTTTTTTCCTTTGCCATAAGGGAAGATGAGAACCCTCCTCATACCTCTGGCCAGCCATCGTGACGATGCCAGTCCAGCCCATGTACAGGGACGTACATGAGGTTAGGGGGGGACCCTGTAACCCATGTCTGCTACAGACGGCTGATGCACTCCAGCCGAAAAAGTCAAGTCAGCTTTATCTATTTATACAGCACTTAAAAAAAAAACATAACAACTTAAACACAAGAATAAAAATGTGTAAAAAGAAAACATCAAAATTGGTTAAAATAGCTTAGAAAGGAAAAACTGCTTTAAAAAACCAAAATTACTAAAATAGAAAAAATAATGGTAAAATGTCTTGAATTGTTAAAACTGTTTACATTTCTAAAACAAGATGAACCACTAAAAAGTAAAACATTCAGAAAAAAAAAGCCAAAACATGTCAAACTAAATCCACTAAAGTGTCTTTAAAAAGGAGTGAAACTGCAATAACCCGCCGCACTAATCCTAACGGAATCTTTCTTCTACATTCTACTAATGGAACCGTGAGACTAGGCAGTTTTTGAAGACATGGCAAAACTTTTAACAATGGACTGTTTCAAATATTAAAACTCCGTGCAGCAGAAGACATTTTGGTTCCATCATGAGTTTGCATGTTCTTCCTGGGAATACGTGGGTTTTCTCTCAGTACCACAGTTTCCCTTCCACAACCCAAAAGACTTCCTTTTTACACAAACTCTATATCGCCCGCCTCCGTTTGACCACATGTCCGTCTCACTCAGCCTCGCATCAAGCCCCTCCTCCTTCCCTCCGTCCCTCCTTCCCTCCGTCCCTCCTTCCCTCCTTCCCTCCGTCCCTCCCTCCTTCCCTCCGTCCCTCCGTCCCTCCGTCCCTCCAGGTGTTGGTTTGTCGGTGTGTACTATTCAGAGGTGAGAGTCTGTATATTTGGTTGTAGATGAGCTTTATGCTCACACTTGAATGAGGTCCTTTATCATGCAGGCACCGTCTCCCAGGATCAATGGCCCAGGCTGCTGTATACATAATGTATACATAATGTACACAACAGCAGCAATGACAGTTTATACCCGCATAAATATTTGATTCACTGTTTGCAGGGAACTAAAGTTTGAGCTCAGCAGACCCACACAGTCGGCCATCATGGAATCTCATGGATTTTATATTTGGTGGCCACGAGATCGTCACATTTCAATGTATTCAGACTTTTCCTTCATAAAGTATAAAGTATAGGCCCAGATTTACCAAACACAAACGACTGACAGCATTTCTCCTCCAGTTGCTTTGCAGCAGGGATTTCAAAGTGTAATAAAAACACATACATCGAGACATTAACTCTGAAACATATATTCATATTTACAGGTGATTGTACCTCATTGTTACACAAGTGTTAAATACAGGGAGGACGTTCAAGCAGAAAGCTGCTGAACACCGGTGTTCTCCGGAGCTGCAGACGTCTTCCAGAAGAGAAACAGGATTTCACATCTTTTAACTTCCTAAAACACAAAGTCAAGTCATTTTTCAGCTGCAACAGAATTCAAGGAAAACCCCACAAGCTTTGATTTGTCTGTATTTTTTCACCCGGAGACATAAAAAATGACCTCAAATCACTATTTCTTGGCCATGAATTAGTATTTCATGGCCTCAATTTCCAATTTCCTTGTCATAAATGACTATTCTGTCGCCTAAAATTACTATTTTGTGGCCTAAAATTACTAGTTCATGGTCATAAATTACTATTTTGTAGCCTTAAATCTCAATTTCATGGACTCAAATTAATATTTCTTAGCTATTCATTTCGATTCACTATTTCCTTTCCATTATCTATTTTATGGCCACAAATTTAGAAAGTTATATTTCAGATATCATGTCCGAGGCTCTGGACACATCAGCTGTTGTAAAAGTTTTTTTTTCCACGTTTTATTTTTGAAAAACCAGTCAGTGTCCCAAGTAGTAAATGTTTTCTAAATATCTTGTGGAGAAACATGTAACAGGTGGTTTATACTGCTTTTAAAAACAGCACGCATCCATATAATATACTAATTCTATTACTTTGTGTACCTGCTGCACCTGCACACTTTCATAAGACACAGGAAACTCATCGCTATTTAACAGTGTTATGCTGCCATCTAGTGGTGACATGTGGAAACACATTCCAGTAAAGCCACAGAAAAATAAGATGAATTTTCTCAGGTGTTTCTTTACTTTGAACCAAAACCTCCTTCATGCGTGTCAAACTGTGAAGATTTGGGGATTTTATACACCTTGAAGTTTGGCTCAATGCATTTGATTAATCAAAATTCAATCTTTTACCCTTTAAAACAAAAAAGAGCTATGATGCATTTTTAAACATCAAGTCCATGTTACAGATTCAAACTGTTTATTTTTCATTTTTATTTATCCTAAACTGAGTCTTTGAACTTTTCAGTTGTTGGCTTTGTGGCAGAATAACCATTTTTAGTTGTTTTCAGATTGTTAATCTGTGCAGTTTGCATGTTCTCCCTGTCCATGGGTTTTATTTCCCCTTTATTCCTCCCAGAATAAAAACATACAATAAAGGTGGATCAGGGGTTCGGAAATTTTCTCGTAGGTATGACTTTGACAGAATCAGTTTTGGTGCAACACAATGATGAACTGAATAAAACTGCAATCTATTGAGTTAAAATCAATAGATCATTCATGTGTTCATTGATTTGGGTTAAATAAAGTAATTAATGTTTCATAAAAGATCTAAACTGATCAATTTCATCTTTTCTGCTTATCTTCAGTTGTAAAAGTGAATATTATTCACTTTAAATCATTCTGTAAAGTATTCAGTGTGATTTATGTGACACAAATGAAAAACTCAGAGTTTCAGATGAGAAAAACCAAAAGTCTTTAAAATGTGCAGATGGACACTCGGGAATAGAATCAGGTACAGACCAACTCTCCTTAAAGACTCATCTAAATGTTACCAGAAATTACAACACAAGAATAAAAGATCAATTTTTAACAGTCCATTTATTAAAGTTAAAATAGGAGTTAAGGATGTTCATCACTCTTTGGTTGTATTGATCCAAACGAGACTTTAGGAAGGTAAAGAAGGTCCAGAATCCAAAGAAGTGATGCTGAAGGGGAAGAAATGAAAATGAAATCTGGATGATGGGATAATGAGGAAGTGGAATTCTCCAGAAAATCAATGCAAAAGCAGAAACGAGTCCACCACACAAAACCGCACCACTTCTAATGGATTGAGGGAAAAGCTTCAGCAGAAACATCCAATACAGCCTAAATAGGTTTATTAGAAGTTCTGTCCTTTTATATAAAGTGCAGAAGCTAAATTTGATTATGTATAAGCAGTGAATTATATTTTTCTAAATAGAAAACAGCTTGGTTTTTAAATATCATGCTACGGAGCATTCAACAAGCAGAAAAGGCTTCAGGTGACTCAAAACTGAACGACACTAAACAAACCTGCTAACTTCCATTTTATGTTCAATCCCATCAAGGTAAGGTTCATTTGGACCGTTTAAAAAGTGTCAAATGCTGGAATCTAAACACATTCAAGAGTTTGGTTCTACTCTCACATGTCTAGGACAGATATTTCTACGTCTTCTGGCATCTGCTGGTTGTTTCTCCCTACATCTCGGCGCGCTGGGTGCTTGTTGGAAGCTGCTCTCCCAGACTCTGGGACCCGGGCCAAGACGCTCCGCCGGCCGAGGCTCCAGGTCCGGAGCGTCTCCGGCGCATCAATCGAAGTAATAGGTCTGCACAAAGATGTCTTCTCGGCCCCGGTAGACGGGGGAGGAGTTGTAAATGAGGGCTGCGTCCTCCTCCTCGGGACTGGAGAACCGGTGCTGGCTCTTCATGGCTGCAGGAGGGAAATGTTGAGATGGAGCTTCAACGATTCTTTAACAAGCGTTTAAGAGTCGAATGTGCCGGAAACAACATCGACACCATGGAGAATTTAAAAGAGGCTGTTAACCATGAGGCCTTTGGGCCAAAACCTGGAACCGGCTCCAATCCAGATGAAATGCAAAGAAAATGGCAAAAACTGTAAAGCAAACATTGATTTTTTTTAATCCTATAAGGTCGTTGTACGAACACCTTATTCTTCATTACGGAGCGAGAAGAATCAGCCTCGCTGAAACGTCTTTCCCCGCCGCTCGGAAGGTCAGATTTTAAGCTTTTTAACCGGCCAAGTAAAACCAGAGTCATGATAAAAAAATAAAGGTGATATGTTGGGCCGGGTTCAGTTGGTTCCGTTTTATTTGTTGTTGCACATTTTGTGTATTATTATAAAATGGCTTTCTATGCAGGTAGCTCTATGGCCCCCTATGAGCTAGACTCAATAGTTCTATATAGTTACTTAAAAAACATCATGATCTAAAAGAATATATATATGTATTCTAAATGTTCCTTAAAAATCATAGAAACACTAAAAATACAGACTAAAACTCTCAAAATGTAACGTGGAAGTTAAAAAACATGGCGCTGAAATACATTTGCGTGACTTTTAAAGTCACAAAAATAACCAATAAAAAAGACTTTAATATGAGTAATTTGTATAATTTGAATTGTGTTTGATACAAATTTCTTTTAAATGCATTAAAACATATATAGATATATTTAGTTTGAAATCTGGACCATTTGGAAGCTTAATTTGCGGCTGAATTGGAGCTTCTTGCGGGTCAGTTCTGGCCCCCGGGCTTTATGTTTGAAACCTCTACTTTAAGCCAACAGCCACATTAAATCATTAAGATTAGTCCAGAAACTAATTTCACTTGGCAAGAGAACTAGAACCCAATCTAACATATTTCCATTAGCAGTTATTATTGCCTTTAAATCAAGTTGACAGAAGCATATTTATGGACACAAACACATATTTGTAAAAGGTAAAAACGCCTCCAGACGTCAGTCTTCACCTTCAGAGACGAAGAAGCTGGCGGTGTAGAACGACGCCCTCACAGCCGAGGTGGAATGGACCATTCCGGACTTTTCGATCCACTCGAAGGGGCTTTTCTCCGGATGCCACTGCACCGCATAGAACGGGTAGTATTTGGCTGGACACAACAAACAGACTTATTTTTCTCTTTTTGATCAACATAATTCTCAAAGTCAAAGTTAGAGGGCGGGAACGTGTCAAAGCCTGAGTAAAACCCACAAAGCTTAAATACAGCAGCTGGGGAAGAGGAGTGTCAATTGAATTCTTAAGAGGTTGACGTTATAAGGTGGTGCTGCCCTCTAGTGGACTCTTGTCTAAATGCTGTTCATCGCTTCCCTTTTCTGTCGGTGTGTTTACAGCAGGGTTTTAAGCAGCGAGCCGTCCAGACGTCATTTGGACGGTCACTTTTCAGAAAAGTTGGATGAAAAAATAGCAACATGTTGCTCAAAGCCTCTAAAATATGTATAATGACCGTCACTACTCGCCTCCGGCTAATTTGACTTAAATTCTTCTTTTTCCGCCAAAATATAGCAAATTATCAGCTCAAGAACACAACTGACTTCCTGTTTGTGTGACGCCCAGTAATAACCAACGTGATTGGTCAACTGATACCATGTGGTATACACGTTTTGAAAGGCGGCCTCTGATTGGTTCATAATTCTCTGACTCATCCTGATGCTGTGACGCTGCAGGAAACACCAGTGAAGGTAGTAGTGTGTCATTTGCAGACGGTCCCTGCAGGCTGTCCAGCTCTGGTCCCTGAGCAGAGCTTCTTCCTCCACAAAGTGAAGATGAGCTGAATAAAGAGTGGTACCTTCCATGGTGGAGATGAACTCCTTCTCTCCATCACTGTTGGTCGACAGGATTTTGTAAAACCTCTTCAGCTTGTCGTTCCGCGTGTAGTTCTGCAGGTTCAAACAGGTTTTTTCATTAAAGTAGAACCAGCTCGGCTCTCTTATATCGTTTTCCAAGCTTCTTCTCGTAGCGAGAACTCCTGCATCAGTTATGAAATCCAGAAAATTTAAATAAGCTTCCGGGAAGCAGCGTTCAACGTTGGTGAACTGAGATTCTGGTAAACTGAGCTTTACCATCAGGCATGTGCTGCATCAGTTATGAAATCCAGAAAATTTAAATAAGCTTCCGGGAAGCAGAGAAAAAGCTTCGAGGAACTTCAGCTTCAAAACAAGAATCTTTCACATGTTTGTATCATGAGCATCTGGGAACCTTCCAAAATGAAAATAAAAACTGGAAAATGAAGGAAACCGTCACATTTTGGAATTTAAACTCACTCTTTGCTCATTTTCTATAAAACCAGAAAGGAGACAGTTCTTTTTATTCTAAATGAAGTTAAGAGAACAACAGTGAAGTTTTGAATTCAACGTTGGTGAACTGAGATTCTTTCTCATAAAAAACTTCAGACATGAAGTGTTGGCTGGTAAATAAAGAGGCAAAGAGCAAGAATGAAGATTTCAACCTCTTTTCTTGTTGCATTCACACAGAATATCTAATCTACTGGCTGAAAGGTCAAAGGTAAAGCAGATTAAATGGATAAAACTACAACAACAATTTAAAATGGGATATTGGAAATAAGATGTTAAAAAACAAATGAAGGTAAAGAGAGGAAAGGAGGTGAAAGAGGAAGATACCTGCACCGAGAGGCTCCACTTGTGGAAGTTTGAAGTGACGTTTTCTTCTGCAAGAGACGCCAGAAGATCTTTAGGGAAACTTCTGAACATCCGGCTGGACTGAGCCGCTGTGGAGGGAGGGAGGGAGAGGAAGAGAGGGATGGATGGAGGGAGGGAGGGAGGGAGAGGAAGAGAGGGATGGATGGAGGGAGGGAGGGAGGGAGGGAGGGAGGGAGAGGAAGAGAGGGATGGATGGAGGGAGGGAGAGAGGGGGGGAAGGAGAGAGGGAGGAAGAGAGAGAGAGAGGGAGAGGAAGAGAGAGAGCGGGAGGGAGGGAGAGAGAGAGAGAGGGAGAGGAAGAGAGAGAGAGGGAGGGAGAGGAAGAGAGGGGGGAGGGAGGGCGAGGAAGAGAGGGATGGAGGGAGGGAGGGAGGGAGGGAGAGAGAGAGAGAGGGAGAGGAAGAGAGAGAGAGGGAGGGAGAGGAAGAGAGAGAGGAAGAGAGAGAGAGGGAGAGGAAGAGAGAGAGAGGGAGGGAGAGGAAGAGAGAGAGAGGGGGAGGAAGAGAGAGAGGGGGAGGAAGAGAGGGATGGAGGGAGGGAGGGAGGAGAGATGTTTCTTACAGACGAAAGGTTTAACAGAGAGAATAACTAGAAGTGATCGATTCATGAGAAAAGTGAAAGAAAAAGAGGAAATATTCAGAATTGGAGTTTCTACCAAGATACAAACTTTAGGAACCGAAACTCAGGATACCAGAGTAGAGGAGGAGGAGTAACTAAAGAGTAAAGTAGTACCAGAGTAGAGGAGGAGGAGTAACTAAAAAGTAAAGTAGTACTAGAATAGAGGAGTAACTAAAGAGTAAAGTAGTGCCAGAATAGAGGAGGAGGAACTAAAGAGTAAAGTAGTACCAGAGTAGAGGAGTAACTAAAGAGTAAAGTAGCAGAGTAGAGAAGGAGGAGTAACTAAAAAGTAAAGTAGTACCAGAGTAGAGGAGTAACTAAAGAGTAAAGTAGCAGAGTAGAGGAGGAGGAGTAACTAAAGAGTAAAGTAACAGAGTAGAGGAGGAGTAACTAAAGAGTAAAGTAGCAGAGTAGAGGAGGGATACCTGTGGTGAACTTGAGAGGCAGAGCCACAGCTCTGGTGTCGGTCAGAGTCAACAGGTTCTTGTTGGACGTGAGGACGGAGAGCTGCTGGAAGCCCTGGCAGGTTCCCCACAGGGGGAAGTAGTCTCCTGCATCGTTGGCCTGTGGAGGGTGAGAGGGTGGAGGATGAGAGGGTGGATGATGAGAGGGTGGTGGATGGAGGACGAGAGGGTGGAGGATGAGAGGGTGGTGGATGGAGAACGAGAGGGTGGAGGACGAGAGGGTGGAGGATGAGAGGGTGGAGGATGAGAGGGTGGAGGGTGGAGGACGAGAGGGTGGAGGACGAGAGGGTGGAGGATGAGAGGGTGGAGGGTGGAGGACGAGAGGGTGGAGGACGAGAGGGTGGCGGGTGGAGGACGAGAGGGTGGAGGACGAGAGGGTGGAGGATGGAGGACGAGAGGGTGGAGGTCCTACCTTCACAGCCAGGTGGTAGAAGATCTTTGCAGCTCGACTAAACAGAGAATTCTCCAGGTTGACGTTGCCTCCAGGAAGCAGCAACCTGCAGCCACATTGGAAATATTCAGATCAATTCTACAGAAACACGGAGAAATAAATATAAAAAGCTTTTCAGAAAATGTTCAACTCAACATTTCTACTATTAAATTAATAACTAGCATGTGTGATGTATAATTTCAGACGTAGACCATCAGTGATTTATCTCTTAAAATCACAGACTTGCAGCGATTAATGATGAAGATAAATATCCAAAAGCAGAATAAATCTAATATAATATAAAAAGAATTTAAAAGGGACGTTTCATCCGTCACTGTTTGGACCATGGTGAAATAAAACTATTAAACTCACCCGTTTATCGAGAAGAAGAGCTTTGAATATTCTTCTTCTGTTCGATTGATTCTGATAAAAACAAAATAAACGTCACGTCTTCCAGCAGGGAGATTAAAACTAGGATGTAATCCTGAAGCTGGTGAAGGATGATAAACTTGGATTAGATCGTATGTTTAATGAAGATGGATGGAAAATATGCAAATAAACCTGAAGAGAACAACAAACAAGGAGAGTATCGGATGTTTAACTTATTTTACAGGAAGATTCTCGCATAATAATGACAAAGAAAGACACACCTTCATTAAATATTCAGGTGACTGTAAGGTTCAAGTCAAAATTTACTTTATTGTTAATTCTGCTGTCCGTAGAAGACACACAGTGGAACTGAAATTTCAAATATTGGAATATAGACTAAATATAGAATCCAAAATAGGATGAATAAAGAGAATGAGGGCATGAAAAAGAGTGCAACAAGATTCAAAAACAGAAGTTAAAAAGTCTGAAATGTGTAATATATAACACATAAAAGAAGCAGTTCTTGTATTTGGGTAAAAGCTCCAACACCTTTGCATGATTTGTACCATTTCAACAGATTTTTACCTGAAAATCATTAAAAAAACTAAAGAATTAACTTTAATTCTGAGCATTGAACAATAGAATAGTATCAGTGCATTTGAACAAGTTTTCATTTATAAGTGACTGGAAAAGGTTTTAAGCTCAACAAGAACTAATTGTAGTTTGGCCCCGCCCATTTTAACCCGCATGACTTGCTTTAGCTGGAAATGTAACAACGACCCAAAATGTAATAAAATATAATGTAATAAACCCAAAATGTAGGAAAAAACAACAACCTTCAAACCAGCTTGTTTTACATCGTTCACCGTCTCACCTGATGGGAACAACCCTGGCGCCGGCGGCCTCCAGGTATTTCACGTAGCACGCCGCAATGTAAGAAATCCCATGTGCAAACTGGTCTCTTGGGAGGTTCTCCTGCGACAGCACACCTGAGAACCAGACGACAGGTTCCTGACCAAGTCTCAGGACACACACACACACACACACACACACACACACACACACACACACACACACACACACACACACACACACACACACACACACACACACACACACACACACACACACACACACACACACACACACACACACACACACACACACACACACACACACACACACACACACACACACACACACACACACACACACACACACACACACACACACACACACACACACACACACACACACACACACACACACACACACACACACACACACACACACACACACACACACACACACACACACACGAGAATGAATGGAAAGGACTATATACGTCAACTAGAGCTACATTCGGTAGAGCACAGAACTTCGCCAACGCCACATTTGTTTGTGGAACCAAGTTAGCATTTCTAGCATGATAGCCATTAGCTCACATCGATGCTAACTAGGTAGCTACATCACTGTGAAACACTGAGCAGGGAGCGTCTCCATGGCAACAGACGCTGATCTCCATGAGGTGCCTCCCTCTCCACTTTGTATGGGAACTTTTGTTTTTTTTCAGAGTTTTGGGGGATTTATTCAGAAACTATTCGCCGTCAACGTCCCACAATCTGATGGATTGGTCCTTTGATGATGACGAATCATCCCTGAAAATATCATGCAATTCAAGAGAGTAGTTTTTGCAAGAAGTTGGTCAAATACAAACATAAATAAAGAAATAAATACAAATAAATAAATTTGTAACTATGGACAAACCGATACCACAGAGTACTAACCCTTAGCTACATGATCAAGCCTAATTCATACTTCATACTTAAATTATATGTTATGTACTCGGAGTATGAAGGTTACTCATTTTGCGAGTACTTCTTGCAGTATCGGTGCATCCGTAAAGTCAACATGTTAATGACTCATGATGAAGTCAATAAAGCAGAACTTGGTTTGTTCTGTTTTTAATTGTCTACCTCTATATATATAATTATAAAATGCTGACTGTATTTACAATTCCACCTTTTTGAACAATGACAAAAGAGACAATTTTGATTCTATTCTGTTAAATTAGAATAAACGCAGGAAATAAGAGAAGTTGTACTCAGAATATGCTTTAGTTATTCGTAGTTTGTGAAATGACACATAATAAATGTTATTTCTTCCAGATATCCAGTAACCAATCTAAACCTAAGTTTTTGTTCCTCTTATTAATATTTATTGTTCTAATGCTGGTTTTTGCATCTTTGTTGATCATTTTGGCGTCAAACTCATTTCATTTCAGGCCACATTCAGCTCGGTGTCTTCTTCAGTAGTGAAATAGTGCCATAGTCACCTAGAAAATTAAATTCTAACATTGTTTTGTTTGTTTGTTGTGGCACTGATGAAAATGTGGATATTTTCATAAATAAACCAAACAATTACGTTGGGAAATGACTCTGATCTCAACATGAAGCCAAACTGAATGAAACTTTCTGGTGTGAAATATCCCCAAATCAACCCTCTCCTACAGCTGTTGCATTATGGGTGTTTTCACACCCTGACAGCATGGCTTTGAGGTTTGATAGCAGAGAGGTCGGTAGATTTCACAGCAGCATCACCGTTGTGTGTCTCTACTCTTAAAACATTTGTATTCAAATAAATCTAATTTTTACCATTTTCTCAAAGGTTTGTCCAGATTGGAGGCTCCTGCGGGCCAGTTTTGGCCCCCGGACCAAATGTTTGACACCCCTGGTACAGTACAGGTACTGGAGCTTCTTATGGGATAGTTTGTCTGTCGATATCAGAAAAATCCTGTTTTTGTGGAGGATTTTAAAGGCAAAATGAAAACTCAGTTTTTAGCCATTTCAATAGAAGGAGAGGTTCTACGTATTCTACTTCTGGGCTGGAAACTTGCAAATTCTAAGTATAAAGATTTTTTTTTGTTCCTTGCTACAATTCAAATAAATTTCTTCAACATTTCTAATTATAAAATAACTATTTTTGGCAGCAGAATGGGAAATATCTGAAGCAGAAGATGTTACAGGCAGTTAAAACTAAAGCATGATTTCTGTCTGGTTGGATATAAAGTGATGGAAGAAGAAAGAACCATTGTCCAATTAGATGCTTCAAGTTGAAATTTAAGAAAAAAAATCCGTTAGTTATTTTAGGTACTAAATGTGCATTCCTTTCCCCGCAGAAAACTGGTTTTCAGTGTCGGACACTTGCTCTTGACCCCCACAGGGACTCGTTTCATCTCCATCAGCGCACAAGGACAAGCGCAGACGCGCACAGTTTCTGCTGGAACATTCTGAATGAGAATTACGTAAGAGCTGTGACAGGCAGTGCACGCACAGCGTGTTTCCACGCGGGCTGGGAAAGACAAGAGACGGATCTTACCGATGATCGGTCTGGTGTTGAGCTGCGGGGCTGATGCCGCGGCGCACGGTGCCGGTGCGCACCGGAGAGCGGAGAGCACCGCGAACAGGACGAGAGGCGGTCGACACATTCAACACTGCGCAACTGCACAATTAGAGACAAGAACCAAACAAAACTCTGCAAATGAGGGTTAGCGGCGGTGCAGGTTACAGATGAATCCTGACAATGACAAATGTTTTACGCGTTTAAAAGAAGAAAAAGACGCAGGATTGTAAGATGGTGATCCGCGCAGAGGTGCGGACGTCTGAGAGGTGCTGCAGTGAGAACGAGAGTGTCTTCCTCTTTTATCTGCGTCTCAGCGTGGATCTCAGCCATAGATCTGTCTCACGTAGAAAACTTCCGGTTTGTCTTTCTCACCTAGAAATAGAGCAACCAGATCAGATGTTTGAAATGACTGAATGTCACCAGGTCAGGTGGAGAGCAGAACTGGACTGTACTTCATTGCAAGTAAAGGAACTAATATAGTAAAAATACTGAACAAAAAATAAAGAAGTGATCATTTTTTATCTTAAAAAGCAGACATTTGATAATGTTATGAGTTTAAATCAGCTCATCATACAAACAGCAAAGACCAGGAAAATGACATGAAGGTTTCCTGGAACATCCATCATCGATGCCACAGGTTTATCAGTTAAGGGACGCAGGTTCTGACAGCAGAAAGGCAGGACGCTGCCGTCTCCCTCCTTGGGACAGTGATCAGGCTTTGGGTGGGAAGGCTCTGACTCTGTTGCGCAGCTCATTGACGGCGGTTCGTCTCTGTGGTTTATCACCACAACAGTTGGAGCTGCAGTCATGTCTTTGTTTTCCTCATGAAGTGTGGAAGCTTTACATGTTGAGACGTCGGTTGGTTCATGTTTTAGTTGGGTCACAATTTTCTCAAGTATTTATCAAACCCAGAAACCTGGTTGAAGGTCTGCAGCTTCCGGGACCTTGTGCCGCCACCTGCCTCAATATTATTTCTCAGCCACCAGGATACGTGATGTACTTTTAAACCTCTTTGACACTTTGCCTGCACTCGGCTGTTCAATACAGAACAATGGGTGGAGGGTTTCTTTTAAACTTGGATAAACTTTAAGTGAAGTTTGAGGACTGAGCACAAGACAGGAGTTCTGGAGAACAACGCAACAGCAGGAACACGGAGAACCGTCAACGGTCAGATGGAAAAGTCAGTCCACCGCTGGACGGTTCACCATTTATTGACCATTTACCTTCAGAGTCGGTCACATAGAAAATAACCATGAAGATGTAAAACCATGAGAGCTCCACTCAAAGAGTTTCAAAACATGAGCAACATGTGGCTCTACAGCCCGTCTGGAGCGGCTCCCTGAAGGTTTGGCGACATTTTGTAGTAATAAACATCTTTAATTACACAACAGACTCAGAATGACCCCGATATCTTAGCCGACAAGATCTTTCACCTCCTCCTCCTCCTCCTCCTGGTCTGGTCGCTCCACAAACCTTCAGTATTCTAAGTTTCTAGCTCCTCCTTGATTTTCCACCATTTGAATATTGGATCATAGGAGCTGCATTCAGAATCTGCTGTGTCTGTGTGAGCTGGACTGGCTCCACCCACACATGCCCATCTTGGGAAGAGGAGGAAGTACTTCCTCTCGTGGTGCCATGTGCCAGAGCAGAGCTTCCTAATTGTGGGAGGAGTCAAAGGGAGGGCCTACCCTGATTGGGACTGGCTGAACCCCCGATGACACTATATAGTGTAACCCATGTCTGCTACAGACGGCTGATGCACTCCAGCCCTCCGCCACAAGTGGCGCTAGCATAAAAATGGCCGACAGCCGGCACTTCCGGTCGGCAAGTCAATGCTTCCGCTGCGACAACGTACTGACTCGAGATCCAAACAAACCTTCAGAAAAGTACCATAACTTTGAAACTTCATCAGGACAGTTCACCAGATTTGACGGTGAGTGGTCGAAGCCCGGTCTCCACTGAACCAGTACATTAGATTTCTGATCGCAGTGAGGAAAAAAGTTATTTTGTGTGAAAATCGCGACTTCCGGGTTAGCGCGATCGCGGATATCACTATTTAAAGTGTTTATATTTCAGATTGTTTTTGATTGTGTTGTGCAACTGTTTTTGATGATTGATTCGGGAAAGAAATTATTTTTATTTATGAAAATGAACTGTTAATTTGGTGAAACTTATAAGATTTTCTCCTGACCTTGTTTTCAGATCAGGTTTCCCCCCCCCCTCCTGCCCCAGTATTCCTCTTCGAGAGGTGGCAAGCCGATCCGGTAGGACCCCCTTTATTCCTTTTTTTAGTTGCATCCACCGGATACAATTTTTGTTGGATTATGATTCTTTTCCATTCTCTTTTTGATCCATGAACTTTGTTTTTGGAAAAAGAATCTGACGAACTCTGAACTCTGTTTTTTTTGGAAACAAGATTCTGCTTTTCTTTTGACAGAAACACTAAAAGAAACGCTGACTAAAGGTCATACGGGTTTTTGTTAAACCATATCTTCGTGTAGTTATTGTTGTCATTGTTGTGTTTGTTATTGTCATGTACACTTTAAACCGTTAATTTATATCTATATGTTCAATGTGTTTAACTATTTTGTTTTCAATATAATTCACCTACAAAACCTGATTTCTGTGTCTCCGCTTTTCATTCACCCCAAGCTCCTATAAACGAATCTGGGTCCATTGCACTACTGAGCTTTAACCTTATAACTTAATTAAAATAACCGTTACATAGGGTTTGATTTCTGATTGGCTGGTTGGAGCAACACACTTTTTAAAACCTGAAACAAGCCAGGGAGAGAGAGGACAGACTGTCTTCACTTCTGGGAAGTCAGTCCAGGTATGGAGACGATTAGTACTGCTGGGGAACCTTTAGGAAGGGGATTTTGCTAAATATGACCTCTTTAAAAAAGAAATTGAAAATGATAACAACAACAAAAAGTCAAGTCAGCTTTATCTATTTATACAGCACTTAAAAAAAAACATAACAACTTAAACACAAGAATAAAAATGTGTAAAAAGAAAACATCAAAATTGGTTAAAATAGCTTAGAAAGGAAAAACTGCTTTAAAAAACCAAAATTACTAAAATAGAAAAAATAATGGTAAAATGTCTTGAATTGTTAAAACTGTTTACATTTCTAAAACAAGATGAACCACTAAAAAGTAAAACATTCAGGAAAAAAAAGCCAAAACAGGTCAAACTAAATCCACTAAAGTGTCTTTAAAAAGGAGTGAAACTGCAATAACCCGCCGCACTAATCCTAACGGAATCTTTCTTCTACATTCTACTAATGGAACCGTGAGACCAGGCAGTTTTTCAAGACATGGCAAAACTTTTAACAATGGACTGTTTCAAATATTAAAACTCCGTGCAGCAGAAGACATTTTGGTTCCATCATGAGTTTGCATGTTCTTCCTGGGAATACGTGGGTTTTCTCTCAGTACCACAGTTTCCCTTCCACAACCCAAAAGACTTCCTTTTTACACAAATTCTAAATCGCCCGCCTCCATTTGAGGACATGTCCGTCTCACTCAGCCTCGCATCAAGCCCCTCCTCCTTCCCTCCGTCCCTCCGTCCCTCCGTCCCTCCAGGTGTTGGTTTGTCGGTGTGTACTATTCAGAGGTGAGAGTCTGTATATTTGGTTGTAGATGAGCTTCATGCTCACACTTGAATGAGGTCCTTTATCATGCAGGCACCGTCTCCCAGGATCAATGGCCCAGGCTGCTGTATACATAATGTATACATAATGTATACAACAGCAACAATGACAGTTTATACCCGCATAAATATTTGATTCACTGTTTGCAGGGAACTAAAGTTTGAGCTCAGCAGACCCACACAGTCGGCCATCATGGAATCTCATGGATTTTATATTTCGTGGCCACGAGATCGTCACATTTCAATGTATTCAGACTTTTCCTTCATAAAGTATAAAGTATAGGCCCAGATTTACCAAACACAAACGACTGACAGCATTTCTCCTCCAGTTGCTTTGCAGCAGGGATTTCAAAGTGTAATAAAAACACATACATCGAGACATTAACTCTGAAACACATATTCATATTTACAGGTGATTGTACCTCATTGTTACACAAGTGTTAAATACAGGGAGGACGTTCAAGCAGAAAGCTGCTGAACACCGGTGTTCTCCGGAGCTGCAGACGTCTTCCAGAAGAGAAACAGGATTTCACATCTTTTAACTTCATAAAACACAAAGTCAAGTCATTTTTCAGCTGCAACAGAATTCAAGGAAAACCCCACAAGCTTTGATTTGTCTGTATTTTTTCACCCGGAGACATAAAAAATGACCTCAAATCACTATTTCTTGGCCATGAATTAGTATTTCATGGCCTCAATTTCCAATTTCCTTGTCATAAATTACTATTCTGTCGCCTAAAATTACTATTTTGTGGCCTAAAATTACTAATTCATGGTCATAAATTACTATTTTATAGCCTTAAATCTCAATTTCATGGACTCAAATTAATATTTCTTAGCTATTCATTTCGATTCACTATTTCCTTTCCATTCTCTATTTCATGGCCACAAATTTAGAAAGTTATATTTCAGATATCATGTCCATCTGGACACATCAGCTGTTGTAAAAGTTTATTTTTCCACGTTTTATTTTTGAAAAACAAGTCAGTGTCCCAAGTAGTAAATGTTTTCTAAATATCTTGTGGAGAAACATGTAACAGGTGGTTTATACTGCTTTTAAAAACAGCACGCATCCATATAATATACTAATTCTATTACTTTGTGTACCTGCTGCACCTGCACACTTTCATAAGACACAGGAAACTCATCGCTATTTAACAGTGTTATGCTGCCATCTAGTGGTGACATGTGGAAACACATTCCAGTAAAGCCACAGAAAAATAAGATGAATTTCCTCAGGTGTTTCTCAAATGAAAAACTCAGAGTTTCAGTTGAGGAAAAACCAAAAGTCTTTAAAATGTGCAGATGGACACTCGGGAATAGAATCAGGTACAGAACAACTCTCCTTAAAGACTCATCTAAATGTTACCAGAAATTACAACACAAGGACGAATAAACAGCTTCAGCTCATGTTAAAATAAAAAAAACATAAAGACTAAGCAAGTCGTCATATTTGCTCCTTTTGACACGAGGGATGAAAAGTAAGTCTGATTCACAACAATAAAAGATCAATTTTTAACAGTCCATTTATTAAAGTTAAAATAGGAGTTAAGGATGTTCATCACTCTTTGGTTGTATTGATCCAAACGAGACTTTAGGAAGGTAAAGAAGGTCCAGAATCCAAAGAAGTGATGCAGAAGGGGAAGAAATGAAACTGAAATCTGGATGATGGGATAATGAGGAAGTGGAATTCTCCAGAAAATCAATGCAAAAGCAGAAACGAGTCCACCACACAAAACCGCACCACTTCTAATGGATTGAGGGAAAAGCTTCAGCAGAAACATCCAATAAAGCCTGAATATGTTTATTAGAAGTTCTGTCCTTTTATATAAAGTGCAGAAGCTAAATTTGATTATGTATAAGCAGTGAATTATATTTTTCTAAATAGAAAACAGCTTGGTTTTTAAATATCATGCTACGGAGCATTTCAACATGCAGAAAAGGCTTCAGGTGACTCAAAACTGAACGACAGAGAAAAATCGACACTAAACAAACCTGCTAACTTCCATTTTATGTTCAATCCCATCAAGGTAATGTTCATTTGGACCGTTTAAAAAGTGTCAAATGCTGGAATCTAAACACATTCAAGAGTTTGGTTCTACTCTCACATGTCTAGGACAGATATTTCTACGTCTTCTGGCATCTGCTGGTTGTTTCTCCCTACATCTCGGCGCGCTGGGTGCTTGTTGGAAGCTGCTCTCCCAGACTCTGGGACCCGGGCCAAGACGCTCCGCCGGCCGAGGCTCCAGGTCCGGAGCGTCTCCGGCGCATCAATCGAAGTAATAGGTCTGCACAAAGATGTCTTCTCGGCCCCGGTAGACGGGGGAGGAGTTGTAAATGAGGGCTGCGTCCTCCTCCTCGGGACTGGAGAACCGGTGCTGGCTCTTCATGGCTGCAGGAGGGAAATGTTGAGATGGAGCTTCAACGATTCTTTAACAAGCGTTTAAGAGTCGAATGTGCCGGAAACAACATCGACACCATGGAGAATTTAAAAGAGGCTGTTAACCATGAGGCCTTTGGGCCAAAACCTGGAACCGGCTCCAATCCAGATGAAATGCAAAGAAAATGGCAAAAAATGTAAAGCAAACATTGATTTTTTTTAATCCTATAAGGTCGGCTGTCGTTGTACGAACACCTTATTCTTCATTACGGAGCGAGAAGAATCAGCCTCGCTGAAACGTCTTTCCCCGCCGCTTGGAAGGTCCGATTTTAAGCTTTTTAACCGGCCAAGTAAAACCAAAGTCATGATAAAAAAATAAAGGTGATATGTTGGGCCGGGTTCAGTTGGTTCCGTTTTATTTGTTGTTGCACATTTTGTGTATTATTATAAAATGGCTTTCTATGCAACTTGATTCTATGCAGGTAGATCTATGGCCCCCTATGAGCTAGACTCAATAGTTCTATATAGTTACTTAAAAAACATCATGATCTAAAAGAATATATATGTATTCTAAATGTTCCTTAAAAATCATAGAAACACTAAAAATACAGACTAAAACTCTCAAAATGTAACGTGGAAGTTAAAAAACGTGGCGCTGAAATACATTTGCGTGACTTTTAAAGTCACAAAAATAACCAATAAAAAAGACTTTAATATGAGTAATTTGTATAATTTGAATTGTGTTTGATACAAATTTCTTTTAAATGCATTAAAACATATATAGATATATTTAGTTTGAAATTTGGACCATTTGGAAGCTTAATTTGCGGCTGAATTGGAGCTTCTTGCGGGTCAGTTCTGGCCCCCGGGCTTTATGTTTGAAACCTCTACTTTAAGCCAACAGCCACATTAAATCATTAAGATTAGTCCAGAAACTAATTTCACTTGGCAAGAGAACTAGAACCCAATCTAACATATTTCCATTAGCAGTTATTATTGCCTTTAAATCAAGTTGACAGAAGCATATTTATGGACACAAACACATATTTGTAAAAGGTAAAAACGCCTCCAGACGTCAGTCTTCACCTTCAGAGACGAAGAAGCTGGCGGTGTAGAACGACGCCCTCACAGCCGAGGTGGAATGGACCATTCCGGACTTTTCGATCCACTCGAAGGGGCTTTTCTCCGGATGCCACTGCACCGCGTAGAACGGGTAGTATTTGGCTGGACACAACAAACAGACTTATTTTTCTCTTTTTGATCAACATAATTCTCAAAGTCAAAGTTAGAGGGCGGGAACGTGTCAAAGCCTGAGTAAAACCCACAAAGCTTAAATACAGCAGCTGGGGAAGAGGAGTGTCAATTGAATTCTTAAGAGGTTGACGTTATAAGGTGGTGCTGCCCTCTAGTGGACTCGTCTAAATGCTGTTCATCGCTTCCCTTTTCTGTCGGTGTGTTTACAGCAGGGTTTTAAGCAGCGAGCCGTCCAGACGTCATTTGGACGGTCACTTTTCAGAAAAGTTGGATGAAAAAATAGCAACATGTTGCTCAAAGTCTCTAAAATATGTATAATGACCGTCACTACTCGCCTCCGGCTAATTTGACTTAAATTCTTCTTTTTCCGCCAAAATATAGCAAATTATCAGCTCAAGAACACAACTGACTTCCTGTTTGTGTGACGCCCAGTAACGAGCAACGTGATTGGTCAACTGATACCATGTGGTATACACGTTTTGAAAGGCGGCCTCTGATTGGTTCATAATTCTCTGACTCATCCTGATGCTGTGACGCTGCAGGAAACACCAGTGAAGGTAGTAGTGTGTCATTTGCAGACGGTCCCTGCAGGCTGTCCAGCTCTGGTCCCTGAGCAGAGCTTCTTCCTCCACAAAGTGAAGATGAGCTGAATAAAGAGCGGTACCTTCCATGGCGGAGATGAACTCCTTCTCTCCATCACTGTTGGTCGACAGGATTTTGTAAAACCTCTTCAGCTTGGCGTTCCGCGTGTAGTTCTGCAGGTTCAAACAGGTTTTTTCATTAAAGTAGAACCAGCTCGGCTCTCTTATATCGTTTTCCAAGCTTCTTCTCGTAGCGAGAACTCCTGCATCAGTTATGAAATCCAGAAAATTTAAATAAGCTTCCGGGAAGCAGAGAGAAAGCTTCGAGGAACTTCAGCTTCAAAACAAGAATCTTTCACATGTTTGTATCATGAGCATCTGGGAACCTTCCAAAATGAAAATAAAAACTGGAAAATGAAGGAAACCGTCACATTTTGGAATTTAAACTCACTCTTTGCTCATTTTCTATAAAACCAGAAAGGAGACAGTTCTTTTTATTCTAAATGAAGTTAAGAGAACAACAGTGAAGTTTTGAATTCAACGTTGGTGAACTGAGATTCTTTCTCATAAAAAACTTCAGACATGAAGTGTTGGCTGGTAAATAAAGAGGCAAAGAGCAAGAATGAAGATTTCAACCTCTTTTCTTGTTGCATTCACACAGAATATCTAATCTACTGGCTGAAAGGTCAAAGGTAAAGCAGATTAAATGGATAAAACTACAACAACAATTTAAAATGGGATATTGGAAATAAGATGTTAAAAAACAAATGAAGGTAAAGAGAGGAAAGGAGGTGAAAGAGGAAGATACCTGCACCGAGAGGCTCCACTTGTGGAAGTTTGAAGTGACGTTTTCTTCTGCAAGAGACGCCAGAAGATCTTTAGGGAAACTTCTGAACATCCGGCTGGACTGAGCCGCTGTGGAGGGAGGGAGGGAGGGGAAGAGAGGGAGAGGGAGAGGAAGAGAGGGATGGATGGAGGGAGGGAGAGAGGGGGGAGGGAGAGAGGGAGGGGGGAGGGCGAGGGAGGGAGAGAGGTGGAGAGGAAGAGAGGGGGAGGGAGGGAGGGAGGAGAGAGGGAGGGAGGGAGGGAGGGAGGAGAGAGGGAGGGAGAGGAAGAGAGGGGGGAGGGAGGGAGGAAGAGGGGGAGGGAGGGAGGGAAGGAGGAGAGAGGGGGGGAGGGAGGGCGAGGAAGAGAGGGATGGAGGGAGGGAGAGAGAGAGAGAGGGAGAGGAAGAGAGAGAGAGGGAGGGAGAGGAAGAGAGAGACGAAGAGAGAGAGAGGGAGAGGAAGAGAGAGGTGGGGAGGGAGGGAGGGAGGGAGGAGAGATGTTTCTTACAGACGAAAGGTTTAACAGAGAGAATAACTAGAAGTGATCGATTCATGAGAAAAGTGAAAGAAAAAGAGGAAATATTCAGAATTGGAGTTTCTACCAAGATACAAACTTTAGGAACCGAAACTCAGGATACCAGAGTAGAGGAGGAGGAGTAACTAAAAAGTAAAGTAGTACTAGAATAGAGGAGTAACTAAAGAGTAAAGTAGTGCCAGAATAGAGGAGGAGGAACTAAAGAGTAAAGTAGTACCAGAGTAGAGGAGTAACTAAAGAGTAAAGTAGCAGAGTAGAGAAGGAGGAGTAACTAAAAAGTAAAGTAGTACCAGAGTAGAGGAGTAACTAAAGAGTAAAGTAGCAGAGTAGAGGAGGAGGAGTAACTAAAGAGTAAAGTAACAGAGTAGCAGAGGAGGAGTAACTAAAGAGTAAAGTAGCAGAGTAGAGGAGGAGGAGTAACTAAAGAGTAAAGTAGCAGAGTAGAGGAGGGATACCTGTGGTGAACTTGAGAGGCAGAGCCACAGCTCTGGTGTCGGTCAGAGTCAACAGGTTCTTGTTGGACGTGAGGACGGAGAGCTGCTGGAAGCCCTGGCAGGTTCCCCACAGGGGGAAGTAGTCTCCTGCATCGTTGGCCTGTGGAGGGTGAGAGGGTGGTGGATGAGAGGGTGGTGGATGGAGGACGAGAGGGTGGAGGATGAGAGGGTGGTGGATGGAGGACGAGAGGATGGAGGACGAGAGGGTGGAGGACGAGAGGGTGGAGGACGAGAGGGTGGAGGACGAGAGGGTGGAGGTCCTACCTTTACAGCCAGGTGGTAGAAGATCTTTGCAGCTCGACTAAACAGAGAATTCTCCAGGTTGACGTTGCCTCCAGGAAGCAGCAACCTGCAGCCACATTGGAAATATTCAGATCAATTCTACAGAAACACGGAGAAATAAATATAAAAAGCTTTTTCAGAAAATGTTCAACTCAACATTTCTACTATTAAATTAATAACTAGCATGTGTGATGTATAATTTCAGATATAGACCATCAGTGATTTATCTCTTAAAATCACAGACTTGCAGCGATTAATGATGAAGATAAATATCCAAAAGCAGAATAAATCTAATATAATATAAAAAGAATTTAAAAGGGACGTTTCATCCGTCACTGTTTGGACCATGGTGAAATAAAACTATTAAACTCACCCGTTTATCGAGAAGAAGAGCTTTGAATATTCTTCTTCTGTTCGATTGATTCTGATAAAAACAAACAAAATAAACGTCACGTCTTCCAGCAGGGAGATTAAAACTAGGATGTAATCCTGAAGCTGCTGAAGGATGATAAACTTGGATTAGATCGTATGTTTAATGAAGATGGATGGAAAATATGCAAATAAACCTGAAGAGAACAACAAACAAGGAGAGTATCGGATGTTTAACTTATTTTACAGGAAGATTCTCACATAATAATGACAAAGAGACACACCTTCATTAAATATTCAGGTGACTGTAAGGTTCAAGTCAAAATTTACTTTATTGTTAATTCTGCTGTCCGTAGAAGACACACAGTGGAACTGAAATTTCAAATATTGGAATATAGACTAAATATAGAATCCAAAATAGGATGAATAAAGAGAATGAGGGCATGAAAAAGAGTGCAACAAGATTCAAAAACAGAAGTTAAAAAGTCTGAAATGTGTAATATATAACACATAAAAGAAGCAGTTCTTGTATTTGGGTAAAAGCTCCAACACCTTTGCATGATTTGTACCATTTCAACTGATTTTTACCTGAAAATCATTAAAAAAAACTAAAGAATTAACTTTAATTCTGAGCATTGAACAATAGAATAGTATCAGTGCATTTGAACAAGTTTTCATTTATAAGTGACTGGAAAAGGTTTTAAGCTCAACAAGAACTAATTGTAGTTTGGCCCCGCCCATTTTAACCCGCATGACTTGCTTTAGCTGGAAATTTAACAACGACCCAAAATGTAATAAAATATAATGTAATAAAACCCAAAATGTAGGAAAAAAACAACAACCTTCAAACCAGCTTGTTTTACATCGTTCACCGTCTCACCTGATGGGAACAACCCTGGCGCCGGCGGCCTCCAGGTATTTCACGTAGCACGCCGCAATGTAAGAAATTCCATGTGCAAACTGGTCTCTTGGGAGGTTCTCCTGCGACAGCACACCTGAGAACCAGACGACAGGTTCCTGACCAAGTCTCAGGACAAACCACCGCACGACACACACACACACACACACACACACACACACACACACACACACACACACACACACACACACACACACACACACACACACACACACACACACACACACACGAGAATGAATGGAAAGGACTATATACGTCAACTAGAGCTACATTCGGTAGAGCTCAGACCTTCGCCAACGCCACATTTGTTTGTGGAACCAAGTTAGCATTTCTAGCATGATAGCCATTAGCTCACATCGACGCTAACTAGGTAGCTACATCACTGTGAAACACTGAGCAGGGAGCGTCTCCATGGCAACAGACGCTGATCTCCATGAGGTGCCTCCCTCTCCACTTTGTATGGGAACTTTTGTTTTTTTTCAGAGTTTTGGGGGATTTATTCAGAAACTATTCGCCGTTAACGTCCCAAAATCTGATGGATTGGTCCTTTGATGATGACGAATCATCCCTGAAAATATCATGCAATTCAAGAGAGTAGTTTTTGCAAGAAGTTGGTCAAATACACACATAAATAAAGAAATAAATACAAATAAATAAATTTGTAACTATGGACAAACCGATACCACAGAGTACTAACCCTTAGCTACATGATCAAGCCTAATTCATACTCCATACTTAAATTATATGTTATGTACTCAGAGTATGAAGGTTACTCATTTTGCGAGTACTTCACACCGTTTCGATTTTTCTATTCTCTATTACGTTTTTTGAACTATTACGTCACAGTATTCCCGGTGGAACTGCCAAATTAGGACATCGACACTTCGAGCAATCTGCCATTTTTGTTTCTCGCTGCGATTTTGTAGTCCAACCTAAGGGTTCCGAAGTTACGAGAGGATAAGTGGAAATGTTCGGTTGTTGGATGTAGTAACCCACAAGCTTCGTTACACCGTCTCCCAGCATCAGAACCTTTTCGAAGTGCCTGGTTGAGTTTTATTTTTCACAGAAATGTACCCACATCTGTGGGTAAGGTCATTTTTGTGTGCGCGAAGCACTTCAAGGACGACTGCTTCAGCAACCTCCGCCAGTATAAAGAAGGATTTGCCGAAAGACTTGGTCTGATTGAGCGGTCAGTTCCTTCTATCTATGGAGACGACGAACAGAGCAATTCGGTAAGCTGTATATAACGCTAAAAAGTGTGATGATAAGACGTCCCTGTCATTGTTTTGTTAGCATTAGCAGTTGCACCATCTTCATATGTTAGCGCTGTGTGCTCGTTTTAGATTATAATGTAACTTCTGTGTTAAATAGTCGTTGTAATACAGGCAGTATTGTAGTAGTGGGCATGGATGGAGAAGTTAGTGTAAATATAGTAACACACCATTGCGTTACATCCATATGAAGACGTTGTTCTTCAGGTGCATCATGGTCATTTTCATCTCGCTCCGCCGGGTCCGACTCTGGCTCCAACATGTATGGCTGGATGGACAAATCTTCCCTTGTTGACATTTTGTAAATAATGTGTGAATATAAAGTTTCTGCGCCGCTAGATAATTGTATCTGTTCTATCAAACTACAAAGATGGCCGAACAGGGTGGAGTTGAACCGAGTGTCACCTCTGCAACCTGGAGAGGAGGCGGGGTATGAAGTGTCTCATTTGCATTTGAAGAGACCGCCCCAAAACGAGTTGCTCTCAGAAGCACATCAGAAAAGGGGTTGAAAAGGGGCCTGTGGAGCTCTAATAATGAGAAATTCAGACCCAAGCATTGCAGTTCCGCTTTATATAGACCACAACTGTATGATTTATATGTAAAAAGGAAGGATTTAAAAGCATGATATGTCTCCTTTAAAAGTGGACAGTGGGGAGGATTGTCTGACGGGCAGTGGTAGCTCATTCCACAACAGAGGGGCTGCAACAGAAAAGGCCCTGTCCCCTCTGAGCTTTGGTTTGGACCTCGGTACCTCCAGAAGAAGCTGATCAGCTGACCGGAGGCACCGAGCAGGGGTTTGGGGTGGAGCAGCTCAGAGAGGTAGGGCGGGGCAAGACCATTCAGAGATTTAAAAACAAATAAAAGAATCGTAAAACGAATTCTAAAATGCACCGGCAGCCAGTGGAGAGACGCCAGAACGGGTGTTATGTGCTCCAGTTAGAAAAAATAAATAAAATGATGGAAGAAGAAAGAACCATTGTCCAATTAGATGCTTCAAGTTGAGATTTAAGAAAAAAAATCCGTTAGTTATTTTAGGTACTAAATGTGCATTCCTTTCCCCGCAGAAAACTGGTTTTCAGTGTCGGACACTTGCTCTTGACCCCCACAGGGACTCGTTTCATCTCCATCAGCGCACAAGGACAAGCGCAGACGCGCACAGTTTCTGCTGGAACATTCTGAATGAGAATTACGTAAGAGCTATGACAGGCAGTGCACGCACAGCGTGTTTCCACGCGGGCTGGGAGAGACAAGAGACGGATCTTACCGATGATCGGTCTGGTGTTGAGCTGCGGGGCTGATGCCGCGGCGCACGGTGCCGGTGCGCACCGGAGAGCGGAGAGCACCCTGAACAGGACGAGAGGCGGTCGACACATTCAACACTGCGCAACTGCACAATTAGAGACAAGAACCAAACAAAACAAAAATAAAATAAAATAAAAACTCTGCAAATGAGGAGTGGCGGCTGGCGGTGATGCAGGCTCCAGATAAAACCCGACAGTGACGAATATTTTATGCATTTAAAAGAAAAAGAAAAAACACGCAATAAGATGGTGATCCGCGCAGAGGTGCGGACGTCTGAGAGGTGCTGCAGTGAGAACTCTTGGAGAGATTGTGGAAATGACTGAACGTCACCAGTTCAGGTGGAGGTGAGCAGACCTGGGACCGCATTTATAAAGTAGCTTGCGCACAAAACAGGTCCTGAAAGACGCGAACGCCACGTCCCACGCACAGTTTGTGATCTAAGAAAATAAACTTTGCGGGAGAATGTGCGTACCGGTACGACAACTTTGAACCTTGCGCACGCACATTTTGGAGACGGGGAACCTGGTGGTGCTGATAGTGAGGTGGAGAATTGAAGCCAGATTCATCTCATACATTTAACATCTTCAAATATCAGACTTATTGATCCACGTGATCATAAACAGCCAAGCTGCAGTGTTCTAGGGGTTTCTTTAGTGAGACGTTACTGCTGAATCAGCAGCATCATGTTCATATGTCATAGTTTCATCTTCAAATGATACAGAGCGGTGGATAGTGTTAACCTTTCCTGCTCCGGTCTCCACACCTTGGTAGGGAGAAACAGGGGAGACTAACTTCACTCCAGGGCCGAAGCTGTCCCAAGCTTCGGAGTTAACTGCCTCCCGTGACAGCCGGTGAAAAACAGGACACGTGACTATGTTTCCAAGTTACACACTTGTTCCCTTTATTTGCCAATGACTTGTTCTGTTCATAGAGCTTCTTTCTGGACAGTTCCATCGGCACACTGGCTCCCTCCCGCACGCTGGTCAAGCAAGCCAGGCACCTCCCACACTGTTAAAGGGGCGACGCGCGCACACACACACACACACACACACACACACACACACACACACACACACACACACACACACACACACACACACACACACACACACACACACACACACACACACACAACCCTTCAAAAAACACTGATACACCTATGACACAGGTTATAAAATCATCAATGCTCTAATTTGACGATCAGGGTGTGCCGAACTGACTTCAATACCATTTCCACAAACCATTGTCATTAACATGAAAACAACCGTATATATATATATATATATATATATATATATATATATATATACGTATATAGAGTGTATCGAGTGTTTCTTTTTCCATTGAACATATGAACATATAAAAGTTTCCCAAAACAGTTGTATGAAAAAAAAGAAACACTCTTAACTGTGTTTTGAACATTCAGACTGTCCACAAACTGTGGAACTTAGTGGGCCACCAACTCACCATACCAGACCGGGGGTCTGGTATGGTGGCGGCTGGCCGGCTCAGCAGACCCTGATGGTCTGTCCCGCCCTGGGGAACCTCAACAGAGGAAAAGTTCAGGTGAGAGGATATGAAAGTGTCAGGATCCGGTGGGTCCGGTCCTGGCAGTTATATGTTTTATGTTTTGTGTTCTGTTTGTTTTGGTGAGTGTTGTTTTTCTGTTCTGTGCGTAGTGTTCCTTCCTCCGCCTCGCATTGTGACAGCAGAGCAGGCGCAGCCGTGGGGGAGGATAACTCGTTCCACCTGTGGCTCATCAGCGGCTCCGCCCTTAAAAGCCTGGAGCTGCCAGTGGTCGTCGCCAGTCCGTACTCCTGTGAGGATAGTCGTCTGTGCCAGCGCTCTCTTCAGAGTTTTGTCCCCTGGTGATGATCCCTGAGCTCCCAACAGTTCCTGTTTTCCTGTGCACTCCCGGACCTCGCCATCCTCTCCCATCCGGCACCGTGGAGAAGCTTCTCTGCGGTCGTTGTCTGGGAGCTGAAGGATCCCCCTTGTTAAACTTTTGATTTTTTTCACCTCTCTAACAAACGTGGTCTCGTGTGTTCTGCATCTTGGGTCTGCCCTCCCGGAACCATGACAGAAAGAGGGTAAAGTGGCTACGCCCCCGGCTAGCTCAGTTGGTAGAGCATGAGACTCACAATCTCAGGGTCACAATCTCCTGTGGGCCACCTGCAGGAAGGTTCTTAATCAGGTGCCATGTGATCTGGGTGGCAGTGCTCAGACTGTCACCCCCGCGACTCGGAAACGGATAAGCGGAAGAAAATGGATGGATGGATGGATAAAGTGGCTACTGCAGGGGCGCCCTCTGCTAGGCATGATGAGTTAGGACTGGTGGCCTCCTCTGCATCAGTGCTGGAGAACTGCTGAGACAGACCCAGCTCTGGATCTGCAGGATCTGTGTCCAGTGTCAGAGAAGACACCTCTATGGGTGCCTACTCCGCTGTCCAGCGACTCGCGACAGCGGGAGGGCTTCAGCTAGTCGTGGTGAACCACTTTGGTCTTTGTCTCTGGGTCTTTTTGTATCCTATACACCAGGTCATCCAGTTGGCCCAGGATGAAATACGGGCCATCGTAGGATGGAAGGAATTTTCTTACCCTGTTCTTGACCTTCCGTGTACCCTTGATGAGGTACCACACAGCATCCCCAATGTGATACTGTGTGCGGGAGCAGTTCTTGTCATATTGTCTCTTTGCACGTTTCACAGACTCACCAAGTGCGTCTCTGGCCATTTGGTGAGCTAGCTACACGCGCTCACTGTGGTGTTGGACATATTCAGGGGCTGAGGGGGTTCCGTCTGGGTCTGGGGGCAAGCCAGTTAGTTGATCCACAGGCTCACTCACCTCCCAGCCAAACAACATAAAGTTGGGGGTGAACCCAGTAGCACTGTGCTTTGTTGCCCTATAGGCCGTGACAGCATAGGGGATCATGAGGTCCCAGTCCCAGTGACAACGCTCAGCCGTGGTAGCCAGAATTGTCTGCAGGGTTGCATTGAATCCCTCGACCTGGCCGTCAGACTGTGGTCGAAATGGTGTGGTGTGCCTTTTGTCTATGCCAAACAGAATGCAACACCTGTGGTGCTCCATAACAACACACCCACTCTGAGGCTAGAACTTCAGCCACAGCCTTGTCATCAGGCAAGGGGAAAGCTTCCACCCATTTTGTGAAGTAATCCTGTATCACGAGTACATAGCGGTTCCTGCTCTCTGTCTCATTAAGTGGGCCCATGATGTCGAGGTCCCCACTCTGACAGTCCCCATAGGTGCCTGTGGCGTCTTTCGGGGTCTGGCCTTTGCTGCACAGCTGGTACAAGTGTGACACCAGAGCGACACGTCTTCTCTCATTCGATACCAGTAGTAGCGGGTCTGAAGCCGAGTCACTGTGTGCTCTACACCAAAATGTCCGCCCACCGGCCCTTCGTGCATCTGTTTCATGACATCCGACTGGAAGGCGCGTGGCAGCACTAATTTTGGTAAAACTGGGTATCATCCAGACAGTAGAACCTCCTCACCAATATTCCATTACTAATGTAGAGCCTCTTCCACTGGCTCCAGTATGTCTTAGTGGCAGGACCGTGTGGTGAAACTGTCACCCAAGGGGGTCGCTCTCCTCCAGCCTCCATCCATGCTTCAACAGGTGCAATGTCTAGATCAGTTTCCTGGGCCTGCTGGAGCTCCTCCTGGGACCAACTAGAGAACAGTGAGGTTTCATTGGTCTTAGTCAGGAAGATCCTCTCAGAAAGGTTCTCTGTGTCAGTGCACTGTGTCACTTCTACCCCCACTGGACTCACCGTAGTGGTAACATGGTGTCTCTCTAGCCCCACCAGACTCTGTGTTCACTGCTCAACAACAGAGTCCAACTCACACTGCACAGCTTGGTGACTGATGTTCTCTGGCCGAGGGGAGGGGTCTGGCAGCTTACATGGACAGGACTGACGGCAGGGCCTCCTGGACAGGGAATCTGCATTGCTGTGCAAATGGCCAGGGAGATGGACGATCTCAAAATTGTACTCACCAGGCTTTTCTAGCCACCTGGCGAGCTGTCCCTCAGGCTCCTTCATTCTCGTTAACCAGCGTAGGCTGCTGTGATCAGTACGCACGACAAAGGTACTAACTGAAATGTGATGTATACTCCACCATAGCTAGTAGCTCTTGTCGCGTGGTACAATAGTTCCGTTCAGTTGTTGACAGCTTACGACTCCCATAAGCCAACATCCCCCCCCCCCCCCCCCCCCCCCCCCCCGTGCCCTGAACTTGGGAGAGATTGGCACTAATGCCCACATCACTTGCATCTGTGTCTAATAACATGTCACCTTGGCCGAGTGGATAACCCAGGACTGGTGCAGTAGTGAGGAGGCGCATCAGTTTATCAAATGCTTTTTGGCTTTTTTCGGTCCACTGAAACCGGGCGTGCTTCTTTGTCAGCGCATGAAGGGGCTCAGCAGTGGAGGCAAAATCTTTAACAAACCGCAGATAACATGATGCAAGGCCAACGAATCTGCGTACCTCTTGAAGTGACATTGGCACCAGCCACTCCTGCACCTTTTGGACTTTGCTGGGGTTGGTGGCCACACCGTCCTCTGACACAAAGAGACCTAGATAGGAAGAGGCAGCACTCCGCGGGTTTCAGCTTTAGGTTGGCCTCGTGAAGTCTTTTTAATGCAAAGTGCCTCGTCAATGTTTTTGCATCTCAATCAGCCTGTGGATCGCCAGCATTTGCCGCTAAATACTGAGAAAAGATGAAGAAAAGGAATTTTACAGAGAGACAAATAGTCATGGAGGAGGTGGAGGTCAGGAGATATGATCTGGTGTCACAGTAGTGGGATCACTAATAAAAGAAAAACAAGTGATCAGCTGCTCGTCATCACTGATGGAAATAGTGTGAGAGTCAGATAGATCAGTGACTGCAGAGGTGGAGGAGAGGAGTCTTATCTGAAGGTGGAGGCCAGAGGAGAGTGACATCATGGAGGAGAGTGACATCATTGGGGTCAGTACTTACATACGTATCTTACCACCATCCAGTATGGAGTGAATGAATAATGTAAAGCATCTTTGAGAGTCAAGAAAAGCGCTATATAAAACCAATGCGTTGTTATATTATGTTGACTTTAATATGATCAATGACTAAAACTAAAGATTAGCTTTCAGTTACTTTGAGTACTGCAAACTCAAAATGAACAAGTTACCATAATGTCATTTCTTTAATTAGTTTGAATACACAAAGTAATTTAATCAATTTTAACTGAGCTAAGTTAACATTAATTAGTTTTTGTAAGGCAATCAGTTTGCATATTTATTTTAAATTAAAGTCAACCGGATATTTTACAAGTGAGTTTGACATGAAGGATTTTCTAAACTAATCACCATTGGGCTCCTGTGTTTTCATTGATCCTGAAGATACACTCAACTTTGATATTTAAACGGAGCTCAATCAACAGTTCACTGTGAGTCTCGATAGATAATCCAGAAAAATTGGAGAATGTCTTGAGCTGTATGTAAAAATCAACAGATTCAAGTGAATCAATAGAAGACTGTAGCTTTACATGGACTACCAGCAGTTTGAGATAAATACTTGAGAAAATGGTGACCCAACTAAAACATGAACCAACCGACGTCTCAACATGTAAAGCTTCCACAGTTCATGAGGAAAACAAAGACATGACTGCAGCTCCAACTGTTGTGGTGATAAACCACAGAGACGAACCGCCGTCAATGAGCTGCTGAACAGAGTCAGAGCCTTCCCACCCAAAGCCTGATCACTGTCCCAAGGAGGGAGACGGCAGCGTCCTGCCTTTCTGCTGTCAGACCCTGCGGTGCCGGGATCCGGAAGTTTTCTACGTGAGACAGATCTATGGCTGAGATCCACGCTGAGACGCAGATAAAAGAGGAAGACACTCTCGTTCTCACTGCAGCACCTCTCAGACGTCCGCACCTCTGCGCGGATCACCATCTTACAATCCTGCGTCTTTTTTTTCTTCTTTTAAATGCGTAAAACATTTGTCATTGTCAGGATTCATCTGTAACCTGCACCGCCGCTAACCCTCATTTGCAGAGTTTTGTTTGGTTCTTGTCTCTAATTGTGCAGTTGCGCAGTGTTGAATGTGTCGACCGGCTCTCGTCCTGTTCGCGGTACTCTCCGCTCTCCGGTGCGCACCGGCACCGTGCGCCGCGGCATCAGCCCCGCAGCTCAACACCAGACCGATCATCGGTAAGGTCCGTCTCTTGTCTCTCCCAGCCCGCGTGGAAACACGCTGTGCGTGCACTGCCTGTCACAGCTCGTACGTAATTCTCATTCAGAATGTTCCAGCAGAAACTGTGCGCGTCTGCGCTTGTCCTTGTGCGCTGATGGAGATGAAACGAGTCCCTGTGGGGGTCAAGAGCAAGTGTCCGACACTGAAAACCAGTTTTCTGCGGGGAAAGGAATGCACATTTAGTACCTAAAATAACTAACGGATTTTTTTTCTTAAATTTCAACTTGAAGCATCTAATTGGACAATGGTTCTTTCTTCTTCCATCACTTTATATCCAACCAGACAGAAATCATGCTTTAGTTTTAACTGCCTGTAACATCTTCTGCTTCAGATATTTCCCATTCTGCTGCCAAAAATAGTTATTTTATAATTAGAAATGTTGAAGAAATTTATTTGAATTGTAGCAAGGAACAAAAAAAAATCTTTATACTTAGAATTTGCAAGTTTCCAGCCCAGAAGTAGAATATGTAGAACCTCTGCTTCTATTGAAATGGCTAAAAACTGAGTTTTCAATTTGTCTTTAAAATCCTCCACAAAAACAGGATTTTTCTGATATCGACAGACAAACTATCCCATAAGAAGCTCCTGTACTGTACCAGGGGTGTCAAACATTTGGTCCGGGGGCCAAAACTGGCACGCGGGAGCCTCCAATCTGGACAAACCTGTGAGAAAATGGTAAAAATTTTATTTATTTCAATACAAATGTTTTCCGATTGGGAGACGACCGCTCTACCAAACGAGATATGCCGCCCCAGATTGTG
>NC_137637.1:1490909-1555909 GCF_963383615.2 Lipophrys pholis
TCCCCGTCCTTCTCCTTCAGTTGTGTGGCTCTACCTCTAGTCTCCCCCCCTTCCAGTGTCTCTTTTCTATAGTGACACCTTTCCTGAGTCAAACTCAACATCAGTAGCAATGATACATCTTTCTTCATTTAAACATTTGTTGGTTATAATCATATTTCTTTTCCTGATTACAACTGATTTTCTTTATTTTTACATTTCATCAAAACCAAAACGAGTAGCATTTCTTCTTATAAAAGTGCTCTAATAAAGGTAAAGGGCAAGTAATAACTAGATTTGTTGTTTATATTGCTTATAATTGGGATAAAGTAATCATCTGTTGAGTATTTTAAGGTAAAATTACTTTATCTGTTGATTTACATACTGCTAAATGCAGCGAGTCCAGCAGACCCATGAACACTGGCTGAGTAACAAAAATACGAACACCACACAAGGGTTAAAGCAGGTAAGTGGAACCTTTAACAAGTTCTGCCCAGACGATCTTAAGCTCCGAGTCGAGCAGTAGGGCTTTATGAGGTCAGCAATGTAAGGAGGAGCTTGACCATGTAGGGCTCGAAAAGTTAGCACCAAGATTTTATATTGAACAGGAAGCTCAACAGGAAGAGAGTAAAGCGATCTTAACACAGGGGGAAGATGGTTCCTCCTGGTGGTGCTGGTCTAAAGTCTGGAGGCTGAGTTTTGGACCAACTGTAACGAGCAGCTCTTTTTTGTTGAGGCATGTGAAGAGGCTGTTCCAGTCGTCCAGGCGTGAGGACACAAATGCATGAATAATCATTTCGAGCTCTTCTCTGGACATCATGGACCTGAGCTTGGCGATGTTACGCAGCTGAAAGAAGCAGTTCTTTACCAGCTGTCTACAGTGATGCTCCAGGGACATGGACTCATCAAAGATCAGCCCTAAATTCCTCAGCTTTGTTTTGGCTGAAAGGCTCAGTTCACCCAGGTACTGTTTGATAGTGGGGGTAGCACTATCTGGGGCTATAATAGGTAATGGCCAGTCACCTGATAAAGACCGACACTTCATCACAACCAGATGACGCTCTGAGGAAGACTACAGATGCAGCTGAAACATGTCAGCAAGGTAGAATCTTTCCTGCATCTACCTGACCATGAAGTCATTTTCAAAATTTTTTTATTGAATACAAAATAATACAAACTCTCGTAGAGGACTATAAACAAACCAAACGCTAGGGAGTGGCAGAGGTACACAAAACAGCAATAGCATATATATATACATACAATTTAATTAAATACAAAATACTATTTTCCAGACAAGGAGCAACGACATTAAAATAACAACAGTGTAGAAATTTGGTGGCTGGTGATCCGTGCAGTTTTCCAGTCTTTCAAAGTTATTAGGGAGCTATAATACATTTTAAATTCATTCTTAAAACAAGGGGAAGACGGTGTATTCCCCCTCTATTTGCAGCAGTGAATATGGTATTTGGCCAAAAGTATTATATTTTTGACAGTAATGAAAAAGAGAACAAATTATCCATATAATATACAATGTGTAAATCTTCTTTCAAGAAATGGCCCCACAGGATATATATCATTTATTATTTTGAAATCCGTCTCCTTCACTTTTGGAGAAATTGTCCTTTGAACAAATAAGGAAGGAGCTTTAATTCTCATTGAATGATTGTCTGGACCATAGCCTTTCTTGAAGGAAGTTCTTTTGTAGTGGTGGTTAATTACTTGTCTCCAACCCTCATTGATAAGCTTCTTTGTACAATTATAAACTAACAAGTCACATTCATTAACCTTTAGCTTCGGGAGTGAAATTGTTACTTTTGGATGACCGTGGAATTGCATCACAAACTTTATTCAATATTTTACTATCACAGTTTATGTCATATCTGTCCGCAAAGGATGGGTAATTAAAAAAAAAGACCATTGTCATCCAATAAATCCTTCACAAATATTATATTTTATCAAACCGGTCCTGTTTGAATAAAGATTTCCTACCAGATCAGATTGTTCTATTGTTCCACAGAGTTAAATTATGAGGTGAAAAAATATGATTAAATATAATTTTCCAACACTGTAGTATTTGTTTGTGAAATGTACATAACATTAATGGTATGTTGGTGATCTGAAAGTCACAACTCTACAGAAATTCTAGTTCTCCTGGTTTTCTAAATAAAGCATTAGGAATGTGGAACCACATGATTGATTGATTGATTGATTGAAATGTTTATTTCGAATAAGGTACGAAAACAAATAAGGAAAAAAGAAAAGAAAAATAACAACAAAGTTTTCCTCTCAAATAAATAAAGAACAGTAATAATAATATAAAATAAATCAAGAAAAACATCGTCAGATGAGTATTCGAAAAGGAGTGAGAAGTAAAACTTATTTACTCTCACCCCTTGTCCCAAGTAAATAACAGAATTAACTTCCTTCCATCTCTTACATACATAGAGATACACACACACACACACACACACACACACACACACACACACACACACACACACACACACACACACACACACACACACACACACACACACACACACACACACACGTGTCCTGTGCAGTACATAGAATATATATACAAACACGTCCATTCATACATATCTACAGACATAAACACCTGTACCCACACACAAGCCCACAGTGCAAGGAAAGAAACGAACAATAGAAATAACCTAAATAAATAAATAAATAAATGACCAGACATTTGCTCCTAAAAATAGCCTAGTGATTGGCCACACCTTCTTCATCCTCATAACTTTTGAAAATCATATTTTTATATAGCATCACCGTCATTATCATCATCATCATCATCATCATCATCATCATCATCATCATCATCATCACCTTCACCATCATCATCATCGATTATTTTTCTTTATTTTTAAGATTATTAATTTATTCTGATAGATTATTTTTCTTTATTTTTTAGATTATAAATTTATTCTGACAGATTATTTTTCTTTATTTTTTAGATTATTAATTTATTCTGAAAGATTATTTTTCTTTATTTTTTAGATTATTAATTTCTTCTGATAGATTATTTTTCCGCCCCTCAGCTTTGAATGAAGCAGATGAGATGAGAAAATCTCTGGATGAAGAAAAGGTTCAAACACTCAAACATTCAGCATCACTGTGAAACTACAGAGAGAATTCTATTAGTTTGTGTGTGTGTGTGTGTGTGTGTGTGTGTGTGTGTGTGTGTGTGTGTGTGTGTGTGTGTGTGTGTGTGTGTGTGTGTGTGTCAGTCCGTCAGGTGCTCTCAGTCCGGCTGCAGTTGTTCATCTTTCCGTCCCGGAGGTGTCCAGCTGAGGTCATGTGATCACTGGGGACACGAATGGGTGGACACAAGCTAAAGTGGTTCTGGCCTGGTTCTGGACCTGAGCTCCCTGGTTCTGTACAGGGCCCAGGTTGTCCCGGTCCAGCTCAAGATCCTGCTGGACCACCTGTACAGCGTCCTGACCCCGGATCAGGTAGTCCTGGTCTGGTCTTTGATCCAGCTCGGTCCCGACCCTGGTGCCTACCACTTCCCATCTGTCCTCAGGGAGGACGCATCCTGCAGAGTTTGGGCTGGACTCTGGGGGACTACGTCCAGGGCTACATGCATGTACTAGGTTACTCACTGGAGGGGGAGGGGCCAACTTTACTCCTCCTACTGTCATTAATGTGTGTGTATGTGTGTGTGTGTGTGTGTGTGTGTGTGTGTGTGTGTGTGTGTGTGTGTGTGTGTGTGTGTGTGTGTGTGTGTGTGTGTGAGAGTAGGGTTGCTCTGGTCTCTCTGGTCCCTTTAGTTTCACTGGTCACTCTGGGTTCTCTGGTCACTCTGGTTTGTCTGGTCGCTCTGGTTTGTCTGGTCTCTGTGGTTTCTCTGGTCACTCTGGTTTCTCTGGTCGCTCTGGTCTCTGTGGGTCCTCTGGTCGCTCTGGTTTGTCTGGTCTCTGTGGTCTCTCTGGTCTCTGTTGTTGCTCTGGTTTCTCTGGTCACTCTGGTCTCTGTGGGTCCTCTGGTCGCTCTGGTTTCTCTGGTCGCTCTGGTCTCTGTGGTTGTTGTGGTCTCTCTGGTTGCTCTGGTCTCTGATTTCTCTGGTCACTCTGATTCTTAGTTAGAGAGACTGAGGCTCTGTTCACACGACGACCATTTCTAGTGAAAACGCAAAACTTTCGCTGAGTTTTAGACTTTGTTTACACGACAACGACGCTCAGAGCCACTGGAAACACGACTGTCTGACATTGCTCCGTCTCCATGGAAACAAAAGAAAATGCTGATATTTTCAAACACTGTAGCTCCGTCTCTATGGAAACGTGGGCGAACGTTCCAACTCTGGGTCCATGTGTACGTGACTAAAGCAACCCGCAGAGCGAACTACTTAGCATGCTAAGTGCTAATTTTCAGCATTCCTGCTGTCACTGTGGAAACGCTGAACTTCCTGAAGCTCGAACTCAGAGAGATGCTTCACCACGCGAACGGTTGTCATGTGACCGGGTCCTCAGACCGTCCCTGTCCTTCAGACCGGGGCTCAGGTGTCGGACCGCTTGTCCTCAGTGACTGTATGGTACAGTCTGTTTGAGAGACTGTACCGTACGGTCTGTTCTGAGAGGTCTGCCACCAGGTCCTGGAGGACTTGGAAGACCTTGAGGTTCTAGTCTGCCAGCGGGTCCTGGTCTGCCATCAGGTCCTGGAGGACCTGGAAGACCTGGAGGTCCTGGTCTGCCACTGGGTCCTGGTCTGCCACTAGGTTCTGGTCTGCCATCGGGTCGTCGTCTGCCACTGGGTCTTAGAGGACCTGGAAGACTTGGAGGTACTGGTCACCCCTAAGTCCTCCAGATCCTCCAGGTCCTCCAGGTTCTGGATTAATGTCATTTCTTCAGGTGTAACCAAGCAAACAAATCAGCTGAAAACTAGTTCTGGTGGTATCGATACCAGTATAGATGCAGGTAGGGATGTCAATACCGATCCAATTTTTCAGAATTGAGTATCGGCCGATACCGGTACTTTCCCGATCCGATACTCACATTCCTATTGCAAATATACTCAATAGTCTATATTTGGAGCAACTGAGATGTCTGAAGCTAAAAGCACTATTGGCAGACGTTATTGTAAAACTCACTTATTGAATCGAAATTCTTCTCTTTCTCTTTAGTTGTTGTAAACTGAAGGTGCATCCACACGACGAAAAAAAAGATCTTTTTTCTCCCTGGCCTGCTCCCAAAAAACCGTCCACACCTCACTATGAACACGGCTCAACGCGAGGCTTCAGGGCATGTAGTACACATACCAGGCCTTTAGGGGCGCTGTGACTCACCAAACACAATAAAAAAGCAGAAGAAGACTGACCACATAGAAATTTAGAAGTAGGTTGATCGGCTGGATTTGCCGATCCCCGATCACTCACAAATCACCAATATCGGCCCTAGATGCAGGTATCGATATCAGTATCGATATCATTGTAGATTCTGATATCGATATCAGTATAAATGTCGGTATAGATATCAGTATCGATATCAGTGTAGATTCTGATATCTATACCGACATTTATACTGATTTCGATATCAGTATCGATATCAGTGTAGATGCCAGTATCAATATTGATATCAGTTACAATATCAGTATCGATATCAGTGTAGATTCCAGTATTAATATCGATATCAGTATCGATATCATTGTAGATCGTGATATCAATATCTGTATAAATGTCGGTATAGATATCATTATCGATATCAGTATAGATGCCAGTATCAATATTGATTTCAGTATTGATATCAGTATCGATTATTGATATCAATATCGATATCAGTATAAATGTTGGTATAGATATCAGTATAGATGCCAGTATCAATATTGATATCAGTATCGATTATTGATATCAATATCGATATCAGTGTAGATCCTGTTATCGATATCAGTATAAATGTCGGTATAGATATCAGTATAGATGCCAGTATCAATATTGATATCAGTATTGATATCAGTATCGATTGTTGATATCGATATCAGTATCGATATCATTGTAGATCCTGATATCGATATCAGTATAAATGTCGGTATAGATATCAGTATCGATATCAGTATAGATGCCAGTATCAGTATTGATATCAGTATAGATTATTGATATCAATATCAATATCAGTGTAGATGCCAGTATCGATATCAGTATAGATTCCAGTATTAATAACGATATTAGTATTGATATCAGTATCGATATCTGTACAGATACAGATACCGGTATCTATATCAGTGTAGATGCCAGTATCAATATCAGTATTGATATCATTGTAGATGCCAGTATCGATATCAGTATTGATATCAGTGTAGATATTTGTATCGATATCAGTATCAATATCGGTATAGGTACTGGTATCAATATTGGTAATAATATCGGTACTAATACTGATATTAATAACAATACTGAAATCAGTACTAGTAACTGTATTGGTACCAATATTGATATAAGTATTAGTATCAATACCGGTACTGATATCAATACTGATATCGATATCAGTTTCAATACTGATATCGATATCAATACCGATACCTTCCTAATAGTTCCTTGTTCTGGTCAAGTTCAAACCGGTAGAGCAGGTCGTGCAGGTCCCGATCTTCTTAGACAGGAACCGTCCTGCGGGTCCAGGCTCTGGTCCGGGTTCCTTAGAGACCCGTTCCTGGACTGGCTTAGGTTCTGGTTCTGGTTGCTTGGCGGCTCTTCATCCTGGTGAAACGTCTCGCTATCTGGCGTTCTCTCTCGCCCGCCCATCTACTACAACGCCGTCCACCTAAAGATCAAACATTGTTGCACGGTGGCGGGCTGTGCAATGGTCTTCAGCCTGCTGCGCAGCCGCAACCGCTACAGCACAGACCCCAACCCCCGCCTGCACCCCCGGGAGGCGGGGCCTCCTCCGTGGCGACCGGGTGGCTGGACCTGCAGCGTGAAGACCGCAGCTCGCCATCTCAAGACCGTGCCCCTCCCCTGCCCTGGACCCTGAACTGAACACACACACACACACACACACACACACACACACACACACACACACACACACACACACACACACACACACACACACACACACACACACACACACACACACAGTCGTGGTGGTTGTTCATGGTTCAAGCCAGTAGATGGCAGCACAGGTCAGGAGGCCCCAGAGCTGGTGTCTGTTATAGTGCAACAAATATCTGCAGAACCAGACTCAGAGGAGATGAACCTGCAGAACCAGACTTAGAGGTGGAGAATCTACAGAACCAGACTCAGAGGAGGAGAAACGTGCAGAACCAGGCTCAGAAAAGGAACCTGCAGAACCAGAGGAGGACGTGGAGGTGGAGGTGGAGGAGGAGGAACCTGCAGAACCAGACTTATAGATTGTTGTTTTTCAAAAAGATTTTAGTTTTTGTCTCTTTAAATCATCGGATCTGTTCAGCCTGAGTGTGTGAGTGTGTGAGTGTGTGAGTGTGTGTGTGTGTGTGTGTGTGTGTGTGTGCGTGCGTGCGTGCGTCCGTGCGTGTATCTGTGTTAGCCACAGCCAAACCAGAAGAAAGTGACGTCTGACTGAAACCACAGAGTCGCAGCAGCAGAACAAAGATTCAGTGACGCTGGAGGAACAGAAGCTGCAGTAAAAACCTTCCAGCTTCTGCAGGAGATTTTTTTCTCTGGAGAACCTCCACAATCCAGAGTTTAACTGAACAAAACACAGCAAACAGGAGAACCTCCACGATCCAGAGTTTAACTAAACAAAACACAGCAAACAGGAGAACCTCCACAATCCAGAGTTTAACTGAACAAAACACAGCAAACAGGAGAACCTCCACGATCCAGAGTTTAACTAAACAAAACACAGCAAACAGGAGAACCTCCACAATCCAGAGTTTAACTGAACAAAACACAGCACACAATCCACAATCTGATGAGTTATTATCAGAACGGAACATTGACCAGCAGGCAGCAGATAGAAAATAAAGCTCAGTAGAAACAAGAATAAATAATCAAAAGCTATCCAAACTAAATTAATCTAAATAGAACATTCTGAAAGATATAAATCCAAACTAAATAAAACTCAACATCAGTCCAAAATAATGATAAATTGAATTAAAAAAAACAGTCCAAACTCAATAAAGTTTGATAGAAAAAAATTCAATAAACAATCCAAAGAAAATAAAACTCTATAAAATGTAATTAAAATCAATACAAACTAAATAAAACTCAATAAAAATGAAATAAACATTTCAAACTAAAACTAAAACAGTCCAAACTCAATAAAGATTGATAGAAAAAGATTTAAAACTAAATAAAATTAAATAAAAAGCTATCTAAACCAAATATAATTAAATAAAAATCTGTCCAAAATAAGTATTAAATTCAATTAAAAAAAGACCAAAATAAATAAAGTGTAATAGAAAAATAAGATAGAAAAAGAAAAATCAATAAAAAACAATCCAAAGTACATACAACTTTTCAAAAAATTTGATAAAAATAAATATAATAAAAACCATTGCAAACTCAATAAAAAAAAGTAGAAACCAATAAAAATTCACACTCAAATCAAACAACGAAAAAAAATTATTTAAAACCAAATATAACTAAATACAATTAAGGCCAAAATAAATTACAATTCTATAAAAAACAATCCAAAGTAAATAAGTCCACAAAAATGTAATACAACTCAATAAAACTAAATAAATCTTGAGGAAAATCAGTCCAAACTAAATAAAAGTCAATAAAAATTTGATGAAAAACTGTCCAAAGCAAACAAAACTCAAAAAAAAACGAATACAAGTAAATAAAAAAACTATCCAAACTCAATAAAAGTAAATAAAACTCAATAAAAAGCTGTCCAAAGTAATTAAAACTGAATAACTTGCAATTGAATTTAAAGCTGCAAGCAGCCTTGATCGGGACCTGGCACTCTGGACTCTGGCCTGTCAGGGTCGAGCCAATCACGGCCTTTGGACCAAACATGGCCTCTTGACCAATCACGGCCTTTGGACCAAACATGGCCTCTTGACCAATCACGGCCTTTGGACCAAACATGGCCTCTTGACCAATCACGGCCTTTGGACCAAACATGGCCTCTTGACCAATCACGGCCTTTGGAACAAACATTTAAATGTTGATCAAATTTCAATTCTGAAGGTTTTAACAAAAAAAGGACTTTTGTTTTAAAAATATGGAGGGCTTTAATTTTGAAAACCTACTAAACTCTAATTTATCTAATCCCTCAATATAATTTTTTTACGGTTTTGGTGTAATTTTTAATAAACAAGGATTCTTATTTTGAAGGAGTTTGGGGCTTTTATTTAGAAAGTCAGGACATGCAGGTTAAGTGGGCAGTTTGATAAACATGGTATTGCACGATCCAGGGTATCGAATTACGCAGCAGTTCTATGACCACCTGTAGTTGATCATGTCATCACATTGGGGGAGAGGACAGATTTTATCCAAATATTTTGGAAACAACTCCTCTGAATCCGCAGTTTTCGTGCAAATATTTGGCGCAGGCGCGTGATTTTGCTCCATCTGACTCTTCGATAAATGTCGTTTGAAATCGCGGCAACAACAGCACCTGTTCAGCCTGAGGGGGGTGTGTGTGGTGTGTGTGTGTGTGGGGGGGGGGGGGGGGGGGGGTGCGTGCGTGCGTGTATCTGTGTTAGCCACAGCCAAACCAGAAGAAAGTGACGTCTGACTGAAGCCACAGAGTCGCAGCAGCAGAACAAAGATTCAGTGACGCTGGAGGAACAGAAGCTGCAGTAAAAACCTTCCAGCTTCTGCAGGAGATTTTTTTTTCTCTGGAGAACCTCCACAATCCAGAGTTTAACTGAACAAAACACAGCAAACAGGAGAACCTCCACAATCCAGAGTTTTAACTGAACAAAACACAGCAAACAGGAGAACCTCCACAATCCAGAGTTTAACTGAACAAAAACACAGCAAACAGGAGAACCTCCACAATCCAGAGTTTAACTGAACAAAACACAGCAAACAATCCACAATCTGATGAGTTCTTATCAGAACGGAACATTGACCAGCAGGCAGCAGATAGAAAATAAAGCTCAGTAGAAACAAGAATAAATAATTAAAAGCTATCCAAACTAAATTAATCTAAATAGAACATTCTGAAAGATATAAATCCAAACTAAATAAAACTCAACATCAGTCCAAAATTAATAATAAATTGAATAAAAAAAACTGTCCAAGCTCAATAAAGTTTGATAAAAAAAAGATTTAAAACTAAATAAAATTAAATAAAAAGCAATCTCAACCAAATATAATTAAATAAAAATCAGTCCAAAATAAGTATAAAATTCAATAAAAAACAATCCAAAGTACATAGAACTTTTTAAAAAAATTAATAAAAATAAATTCAATAAAAACCATTGCAAACTCAATAAAAAGAATCCAAACCAAATAAATTACAATTCTATAAAAATCAATCCAAAGTAAATAAGTCTATAAAAATGTAATACAACTCAATAAAACTAAATAAAACTTGAGGAAAACCAGTTCAAACTAAATAAAAATCAATAAAAACTTGATGAAAAACTGTCGAAAGTAAACAAAACTCAAAAAACTTAATAAAAGTAAATAAAAAAACAATCCAAACTCAATAAAAGTAAATAAAACTCAATAAAAAGCTGTCCAAAGTAATTAAAACTAAATAACTTGCAATTGAATTTAAAGCTGCAAGCAGCCTTGATCGGGACCATGGCACTCTGGACTCTGGCCTGTCAGGGTCGAGCCAATCACGGCCTTTGGACCAAACATGGCCTCTTGACCAATCACGGCCTTTGGACCAAACATGGCCTCTTGACCAATCACGGCCTTCGGACCAAACATGGCCTCTTGACCAATCACGGCCTTCGGACCAAACATGGCCTCTTGACCAATCATGGCCTTTGGACCAAACATGGCCTCTTGACCAATCACAGCCTTTGGACCAAACATGGCCTCTTGACCAATCACGGCCTTCGGACCAAACATGGCCTCTTGACCAATCACAGCCTTTGGACCAAACATGGCCTCTTGACCAATCACGGCCTTTGGACCAAACATGGCCTCTTGACCAATCACGGCCTTTGGACCAAACATGGCCTCTTGACCAATCACGGCCTTCGGACCAAACATGGCCTCTTGACCAATCATGGCCTTTGGACCAAACATGGCCTCTTGACCAATCACAGCCTTTGGACCAAACATGGCCTCTTGACCAATCACGGCCTTCGGACCAAACATGGCCTCTTGACCAATCACGGCCTTTGGACCAAACATGGACTCTTGACCAATCACGGCCTTTGGAACAAACATTTAAATGTTGATCAAATTTCAATTCTCTGAAGGTTTTAACAAAAAAAGGACTTTTGTTTTAAAAAAATATGGAGGGCTTTAATTTGAAAACCTACTAAACTCTAATTTATCTAATCCCTCAATATAATATTTTTACGGTTTTGGTGTCATTTTTAATAAACAAGGATTCTTATTTTGAAGGAGTTTGGGGCTTTTATTTAGAAAGTCAGGACATGCAGGTTAAGTGGGCAGTTTGATAAACATGGTATTGCACGATCCAGGGTATCGAATTACGCAGCAGTTTTATGACCACCTGTAGTTGATCATGTCATCACATTGGGGGAGAGGACAGATTTTATCCAAATATTTTGGAAACAACTCCTCTGAATCCGCAGTTTTCGGGCAAATATTTGGCGCAGGCGCATGATTTTGCTCCATCTGACTCTTCGATAAATGTCGTTTGAAATCACGGCAACAAAACAAAGACAGCATTGTTCTGTCTCGTCAAGAAGGTCATGTTTTATGGAATTTTCCCCACATGTGATACATCGTCCTGTTTAGCAGGTTCTTGTTAGGCTGTACATTGCAGACTTCCTGTTGAATTAAGGTCAGGGGTCTCGTGATTTTTAGGTCTTGGTGAGATGAAGAATTTGGTTTTGGTTTGATTTCTCTACGACATTCCTACGGGCCGTGGTGGCACTTTTAGTGTTTCTCGGTGGCACGAGAGAGCACATTTTGTAACTCAGGGTTAATCTTTGAAATTTGCTGAAATTTTTTGCCAGTCTTGAGTGAAATTTGGTGAATTCTTGAGTGTGGTTGGGGGGCAGAATTGGGTCTAATGAAACGTAACTATAATAATAATAAGAAACAAAGAAAGAAAAATTACAATTACAACAGGGTCCAGCCTGGAGGCCTCGGTCTCTAAATAAACTATCCAAACTCAATTAAACTCCATTAAAAGCAGTCCAATAAACAGTAGATGGCCTCAGTGACGAGTCTCAGTGGACGAGTCTCAGTGACGAGTCTCAGTGACGAGTGGACGAGTAGACGACGTCAGGATCTGGAGGAAAGTCTAAAAACACAGAAACAGGAAGTGAACAAAGTTCTACTGAAGCTTAACAAAAATTATTTTGATCAGAAGGCGGGAGGAGGCGGCGGCGGGAGGCGGCAGCGGGAGGCAGCGGGATTCGGCGTTGGTAACTTTGACGGCTAATAAAAATGAAACCGCTCGACTACTCAAAAAGTGTAGATTATTGAGCAGGAGAATCTCATTTGTCATTTAATTGTGTTTTGAAGACGAGACGATATTCGTGCAAATTGCGGACTTCCTGTTCAATTTAGGTCAGGGAGTCTCAATGAGTCTCAGTACAGACCCTAGACCAGCTGGTACAGACCCTAGACCAGCTGGTACAGACCCCAAACCAGCCGGGACAGACATCAGACCAGCTGGTACAGACCCCAAACCAGCTGGTACAGACCCCAAACAAGCTGGTACAGACATCAGGCCAGCTGGTACAGACCCCAGACCAGCAGGACCCTGGAAACTCTTCTGATCCACACCAGCCTTTTTTCACTGGACTAAACTGGGTAGAACAGGTCCAAACTGGGTAGAACAGGTCCAAACTGAGTAGAACAGGTCCAAACTGCATGGGACAGGTCCAAACTGAGTGGAACGAGTCCAAACTGCGTGGGACAGGTCCAAACTGAGTAGAACAGGCCAAAACTGGGTAGAACAGGTCCAACTGTTACCTGACGTCTTCACTCAGCTTCTCTTCTCTTTGAAGACGATTTGTCAATAAGAAACTTTGACGTCTGAATACACTGGATCCACATCTGTAACACAGTACACACAGTACTACACAGTACTACACTCAGTACGCACAGGTCTACACACAGTACTACATAGTACTACATCAGCTCTGAGACCAGCTGATACAGACACAACAAACCACCAGGACAGGTGCTGTGCTTGTCTGTTTATTCCCGTCTGACCTGGTCATTCATTCATCCCTCCATCCCTCCATCCCTCCATCCCTCCATCCCTCCATCCCTCCATCCCTCCATCCCTCCATCCCTCCCTCATCCATCAACTGTTGTGTTACCGACGTACCGTCGGACTAAAGACGAGTTGTTACCTGACGTCTTCACTCGGCTTCTCTTCTCTTTGAAGACAATTTGTCCGTAAGAAACGTCTGAAACTTTGATGTCTGAATACACTGGATCCGCATCTGTAACACAGTACACACAGTACTACACAGAGTACTACATGCAAAACTACACAGTACTGCACTCAGTACACACAGTACTAAACACAATACACACAGAACTACACTCAGTGCTACACAGTACTACACACTACACACAGTAATAGACACAGTACTACACTCAGTACTACATAGTACAACACAGAGTTCACACAGTACACACAGTATTGCACACAGTACTACACACATTATACACAGTACACACAGTACTGCACTCAGTACTATGTTATTATGCACAGTACACACAGTACTACACACAGTACACACAGTACTACACTACTCTAGCCCACCATCTCTGCTCCATCCCTCCATCATCCCTCCTCCATCCCTCCACCCCTCCATCCCTCCTCCACCCCCCAGAGAGGATGTAGATTTGGTGCTGATCTTCATCCACCCTCCTCACAGTGAACTGGAGGTCATGTGATGCCACCAGGAGGAAAACACAAGTCACAAGGAGCAGAGCTCCTCCCTGACTTCTCCTCTACATCACCTTACAGGTGAGAGCAGCTCCAGAGCTTTGCATGGTTCCTCACATTCATCTCTTCACTCACACACCATTGGAGGCTGCAGCCATGCAAGGCACTTTCACTCCACTGGGAGCAGTTTGGGCTTCGGTGCCTTGCCCAAGGAAACTTTGGCATGTGGACAGGTGGAGATGGGAATCAAACCGGCAACCTTCAATTGGGAGACAACCGCTCTACCAACTGAGCCATGCCGCTTCCTAGGGATGGGAATCAAAAACCGGTTCTGACTGAGAACCGGTTCCAATTGATCAATTCCATGGGAATCGTACACCAGACTAATGAGAGACTTTTAATAAATTAACTCTGCCGTCAATCTGTCCCGTGTAGTGAATGTCTCTCCAACGAGCCGACAGCGTAGACATATGCTAGTAGATCTTTACTATATGTGGGAGCCTCTAGTTTTCACGCCATATACCATAGACATTATATACGTAGACGATTCATGACTGGGGACGGACACGTCAACAGCGCCGCCATCTTGGACCGGTGGTGGTGGAGGCAGGGGTGAATGAACATCGACGACCGAAAGATGTACTGCTCAATCTCTAAGTAGAATTATAAGTTGAATTTTGTATCAGTCTTCCCTTAAAGACTTAAACACAACAAAAGGAAATGTGACTAGTGGTGGTCAGTGTGCATTAATGTGCAGTACACACTTTGTTTAGTGTGTGTTAATGTGCAGTACACACTTTGTTTAGTGTGTGTTAATGTGCAGTACACACTTTGATTAGTGAGTGTTAATGTGCAGTACACACTTTGTTTTACTGGGCGGTCATTCATGTGAAATTGATTGACAGTGTTTGTGAAATTTCCAGCGATATACGGAGCAGAATCGCTGTATTGTAATAATACTGTGATCGTGGGCAAACAGGTTACTGACTATACTCAGCCATAGTAATGGTTATAATAATAATATCAATAATAATATAAGAATCCAGTAACTATAATACAATAATATAAACTGTAATAACAATAAACAGCATTAGATAATTATAATAAGGTAATATAATAATATAGCTATAATAATAGTACAATGAGAATACCAGTAACTATAAAATAAAATAACATGAGAATCTCATGATTATAAGACTAGCAATAACAATAATGAAGTAGTAGTACAGTTATACAATAATAATTGTCAAATGCAATGTATAGCCATGTCAATAAAAACCTGATGACATCTGAAAGTTTTCTGATTTTCTTTTGTTCTCTCTCTCTCTCTCTCTCTCTCTCTCTCTCTCTCTCTCTCTCTCTCTCTCTCTCTCTCTCTCTCTCTCTCTCTCTCTCTCTCTCTCTCTCTCTCTCTCTCTCTCTCTCTCTCTCTCTCTCTCTCCCTCTCTCTCTCCTGTGTAGACATACACAATCCTTACAGTCTACTACTGTATGTCTATATATTAGATCATTCTGAGTTGAAAATCCCCACAAAAAAGCACCAGCACATATGAAAACAGCATTCCCTGCAGACTGAGAGAACGTGTTCCTCCTCCTACGTCACTTCCTCATTCCTCTCCAGTCTCCGACCTCCCAGAGAGGGTTAGCTTGTCAACAGCACAAAATTTATAAAAGTGTAAATTCCAGGGGGCATCCAATGAAGGCAAATACACATTTAACTGTACTTTTTTAAGGGAAAAATTATAATTCAAGTTTCATGTTTAGAAAAAATAAATTTGTTCCTTTTGGTGCAGAAGATTGTGTAAAACTACTTTTTTTTCCCCCTCAAAGAAATACTCAGGAATCATTAGGAGAATTGATCAAATCTTATCAATTCCCACCCCCAGTAATCCACCTGTTAATTCTCCTTAAAAAAAACAACAACAACCAATAAGAGAACCGATAAAGAATTGAATCGATAAACAGAATAAAAAATGGAATCGGAATCGGAAGAATCGTATTAATTCCCATACCTATAGCGCCTCCCTACACAAAGTAGGTACACAGTGTACTAGACAGTGTGTGTGTGTGTGTGTGTGTGTGTGTGTGTGTGTGTGTGTGTGTGTGTGTGTGTGTGTGTGTGTGTGTGTGTGTGTGTGTGTGTGTGTGTGTGTGTGTGTGTGTGTGTGTGTGTGTGTGTGTGTGTGTGGGTGTGTGTGTGTGTGTGTTTCCTGCAGGTAGTCATCTACATTTCCTGAAGTTTCTGCTGAACGTTTAGCTAAAAGCCACGTTGCCATAGAAACCTGTTCGCCACAGGACGGAGGCAGCAAGTGGTCACCGTGATGATGTGACGCTTTTAATCAGAAAGAGGAAGTCAGAAAACCGCAGGCCTGGTACACACACACACACACACACACACACACACACACACACACACACACACACACACACACACACACACACACACACACACACACACACACACACACACACACACACACACACACACACACACACACACACACACACACACACACGCTGACTGACAGGAGGAGCTCTGCAGCATCACCGAGAGCCGCGGCTCCCAGAACGTGAATTAAATAATCTCGTTCCCTCGTATTATTAACTTCAGGGAGCGACTTATTAAATCGTTCCCACGCGTATTTTTTATTTTTTTCTCTGTAACCACTCTGGGGCTCCGTGTTCGCTGTAATTTTCAGAAAGCGATAACTCCGCCCCCAGCCGATGACACGTTGGGCCCCAGTCTGGCTCCTCTCTGGCCCAGCAACGAAGTGGGGCCAGCGTAGCACCAGTTTAGCCCCAGTTTGGCCGGGGCTTTGGCAGTGGAAAGACAAAGAACTGGTGCTGAGTCTGGCCCTGGCTCTGAACTAGCACCTGGTTCTTTCCAGTGGAAAAGCCCCCTGACTGGTTGAGGCCTCCAGGATTTACCACCTTCAATCCCCACCTTATAAACGCCTCTGGAGAGATTCTCTTCCTCCAGGTGAACTGCAGCTCCTCCTGCTGACACCCTCGACTCCTCTTCTGACCACCAGCATCAGAACTTCACCTGAACCAGAGACCAGAACCCAGAGACAAACCACCAGGGTCAGAACTTCCTCAGTACTAGATATCAGAACCCAGAGACCAACCACCAGGGTCAGAACTTCCTCAGTACTGGAGAACAGAACCCAGAGACCAACCACCAGGGTCAGAACTTCTTCAGTACTAGAGATCAGAACCCAGAGACCAACCACCAGGGTCAGAACTTCCTCAGTACTAGAGATCAGAACCCAGAGACCAACCACCAGGGTCAGAACTTCCACACTCTCCTCCTCCTCCAGCCTGGACCACAACCAAACTCTTCTTCAGAGACGTTAAGGATCTGGTAACCACTGGGCATTTACATGATGATTAGTTAACATGATGCTCTGCACAGAATGGTTTAACTTGATGAAGATGTGTTGATTCTATTACAGTGATTGACTGACTTCTTTGACAATGATATCAGATTCTATTACAGTCATTGAGTTCTATTGATAATGACACCCCCCCCCCCCCCCCCCCCCCCCCACACACACACACACACAAAAAAATCTCTTACTAAGATTCTGGACTTTTTTGGTCTCGGTACTGATACCATGACCCCAGACGGAGTCAGACGAAAACTAGATGGAGGTTCAACTCAACCTCCAACAGAACCTTCAACAGAACTTCCAACAGAACCTCCACCCTCGAAGACCCTCCAATGTGTCTCAAACCAAACAGTCTGTGGACAAGTGGACCACGGTTCTCCACAGAGCAGTGAAAGACTCCCAGAACATGGGCACCAGTGTGTGACCGTGGTCATGGTTGTGAACTAAATGGTTACCAGGAAGTTGGTGGCGGGTACCTTTGCTCCGTCTGATTGGCTGCTGTGGACGAGGCAACACGTTGAGGTCACTGTAGGTCACGTAGGCTTCTGCTCCGACGCCTGAAGAAAGAAACGCCAGACGTTAAACCGTCGTTAAAGCAGCTGAAGAGACGGACCTTCAGTGTGTTCCTCACCTTCTGGCTTCCTGTGAAGAACCCGTCTGATCAGAAGAACCAGAGCCACCAGCAGGAGGAGCACACCCAGAGACGCCAGGGAGATCCACAAAGGGAGGCGAGGGGAGTCTGGAGGAGAGGAGGAGCCAGGACGAGAGGAGGAGGAGCCAGGGCAAGAGGAGGAGGAGCCAGGAGGAGGAGGAGTCGTGGTGAGTCTCCCTGAAATAATTCACAGTTAAAGACGTTGTCATCAGGACACCTGCAGCAGGTTTGTGCTCCTCACCTGTGACGGAGATCCAGCTGGGTGGAGATTCTCCACCAGCCCTGATGCTACACCTGTATAGGCCTTCAGCAGAGAGGGAAACATGGTGGAGGGTCATGTGACCTGCAGGCTCGGTCCTGATGAGGTCGCCGTCTTTATAGAAATCAGCCATGATGGTGGAGGGAGCTCTTGATCTACAATGCAGAGTGATGTTCTGTCCCTCCATCACTGGGTGGGGTGGACTCTCCAGGATCACTGAGTCTGAAAAACAAACCAGAGTCACACACATACACACACACACACACACACACACACACACACACACACACACACACACACACACACACACACACACACACACACACACACACACACATCTTACCAGTCACAGTGATGTTGATGCTCCCAGCTGCTCCTCTGGACTCACACCAGTAAACTCCACCATCTGAGGTGAGGATGTAGTTGATGTTACAGGAGGAACCATCTTCTTTTCCCCACTTGTCTCCACAGATCCTCCTCTGTCCTCTGGTTGTCCTCCACACTGTCCCGCCGTCCTCACAGCTCAGAAACACTGACTCTCCTTTAAGGAACTGAGACCTGCTGGGACTCACAGTCACACCTGCTGAAGCTGAGACAGAGAGAGAAGCTGCTAGAATAAAATGATAATACATACACTGTTCATCCAGTAAAAGGATTTGACTTCTATCGTTCTTTTCCACCACTTGCGCCACAAACAACTTTACTCTGTTACTGAATTGTCCGGACTATAAGTCGCTCCAGTCAGATAATACTTCTTAAAGAGGAAAACACATAAATAAGATGCATTGGACTATAAGTCACATCTGTTTAGATTTTTTTAATCTACAGACATTTCAACTGGAAAGGCAAGTTAATCAATGTTTTGGTTTTCTTTTTTTTCTTTTTCCCTTGTCCTGTTCGGCAGCTTGGGTAAACAATATTATGTGATTGAGAGCCTTCCAGAGTCAGAACAGTTTTTGCTCTTGCAACAGGAAGAGACTGGAGTCTGGGGGACAACATACAATACCCCTGTTGTGCTACATATATTATTTGCAGTTATCACACTGATCCAAATACTTTCCAACTGTTATTAGATTAAACCAGCCTGAGCAGCTCTATCTAGACAGTAACATGAAGCAGGAACATGAATTAACAAAGAGGCAACAAGAGAGGAACATGATTTTGAGAGTTTGAGCAAATGATGACAGAAAACAAGCAACTTCAGCAACACATCTCATGAGGAGTGGAAGTGTGTGTGTGTGTGTGTGTGTGTGTGTGTGTGTGTGTGTGTGTGTGTGTGTGTGTGTGTGTGTGTGTGTGTGTGTGTGTGTGTGTGTGTGTGTGTGTGTGTGTGTGTGTGTGTGTGTGTGTGTGTGTGTGTGTGTGTGTGTGAAAATGACCATCGGCGGCAGGTTTGGTCCGTCACCACATCCTGCCAGCTCCAGGAGGCACTTTATATACTTTATATACTTTATATACTTTATATACTTTAATTTATATGCTATACTGCCCTTTCTCTTCAACGGCACCGGTAACAATGTCAAACATGAGGTTGCTAAGCCAACAATCGGGGCGGGGCGGGGCGGGGCGGGGCGGGGACCGCACTTCGCTGCTAACAGCTAACACATGACTGATGCTGATGGCGGTGGCTATGCTAACGGCTGACTGATGAAGTTGGTTTCATACTCAATCTCTCGGTGGAAAAGACATTGAAACTATGCGTCAGGACAGAAGTGGACAGGTGCCATAATACCAGTTGTCACAGGACCAGCCAAACTATGGAGAAAAGTACAACACACACACACACACACACACACACACACACACACACACACACACACACACACACACACACACACACACACACACACACACACACACACACACACACACAGTTTGAGGTTCAGTGTCTTGCTCAAGGACACTTCAACATATGAACAGTTGGGGAAATGAACCAGCGACCTTCCTATTGAGAGACGATTTCTGGCCTCATCCTGCCGCCCAGTGTGAACGTTTGCAGACTGAACCTGATTCTTCGGTGGTTCGGAATGAAGGTGGCCGTCAAGAGTTTTGGTACGTTTTTAAACTGTTTTGTTTGTTTTGTTGAAGTGGAGCTGCTGACTCAGAGTACTACTACTACTACTCTCAGAGTACTACTACTACTCTCAGAGTACTACTAGTCTCAGCAGAGGATCCTAGTAAAACCTGAGCATCAGTCCCAAGATGAAGCAGGCGAAGAGAAAAACTCACCTGGAAGGATTGTTGTGAAGATCAGAGCTGAGGAGAGAAGACATGTTTGTGTGAGAGAGGAACATCTCCTCCTCTTCCTCCTCCTCCATACAGACATTAAATCAGTAGAATAGTTCAGTCTTACCGATCAGACATGCTCCATTCATCGTTGTTGTTCAGTGACTGATCACTTTGTGTTGAACAGTTATTAGAGCCCGCCCTCTTCCTCTGTGGTTTTCTCCTCTGGCCTGAGTGGTGGTGCTGGGGGTGGTGGTGGGGGTGGGGGGATGGGGGGGGGGGCTGGCCATCAGTTTCTGTGTCTTCATGTCAGGACAGACATGTTCCACTGCAGGGCCTCCGGTTTGATCTCAGCCTCTGTTCCTCCAAACATAAAGGTCCTCCTATACACTCCTGATCAAAATCTCAAGAATAGTTATAAAATTTCAGGAATTTGCATTTTGCTCTGTCGGATCTTAAAAAAGTTCTATTTAGAGTTTCAAAGTACAAAAAGAAGAAATGAGAGCAAGACACAAACATTGTGAGCAGGCAACATATCGAAAACAACAACTCACCAGCTGATCAAACGTTTGAGACCACAGCCTTTAAAAGACAACATCGACACAGAAACTTGGATTCCGGGTCATTTTCTGTCAAGTCTTCACACTGAGAGCGCCTCCATGTGGCCGAGGCAGAAATGTTTTAGGATTGTTGAGCTGCAGAAGCAAGGCCTCCTACAGTGCGCCCTGGATGCTGAGGCTGGTCGCAGTGGGACAGTCATTTTGACTTTCTGAAAAAATCCTGGAGGTTAAGGAACAAAATAGTCAAGTGGTTGAGCCAAACAATCTCACTGACGCTGAGCCGGAGGATCTGATTGGTTGTTTGTCCAGACACTGGACCATGCTCCACCATTACTGGTTCTGACTGAGTCCAGTACCCATCAGACCAAGTCTGGGAGAGAGGAGTTTCCAAAACTAGAAACTGGAGGCATTTTAACCCTGGTTTACACATCACTCATCGAATCCATCATTACATCAATATCTCACCCTGGTACGGCTCGCTCTCCATCAAACACAAAACAAAACTCTCCCGTATCGTCAAACAGGCAAAATCATTGGTTCACCACAAACACAGATCTGTACAACCACTCTGTGATCCGGAAAGCCACCCTGATCACAGAGGACTCCTCTCACCTCCTCCATCACTCTTCTGACCCCTCCATCACTCGTCTCTCCCCTCCATCACTCCTCTCACCCCCTCCATCTGTCTTCTCTCTCCTCCATCACTCTTCTCACTCCTCCATCACTCTTTTCACGCTTCCATCATTCCTCTGACCCCTTCATCACTCTTCTCACCCCTCCTTCATTCCTCTCACCCCTCCATCACTCTTCTCACCCCTTCCACCACTCCTCTCACCCCTTCATCACTCCTCTCAAACCCTCCTTTATTCCTCTCACTCCTCCATCACTCTTCTCACCCCCTCCTTCATTCCACTCACCTCTCCACCACTCCTCTCACCCCTTCCATTACTCCTCTCACCCCTTCCACCACTCCTCTCACCCCTTCATCACTCCTCTCAAACCCTCCTTTATTCCTCTCACCCCTCCATTGCCCTTCTCACCCCTCCATCACTCTTCTCACCCCTTCCATCACTCCTCTCACTCCCTCCATAACTCCTCTCACCCCCTCCTTCACTCCTCTAACCCCCTTCATTTCACCCACCCCCTCAATCACTCCTCTCACCCCTCCCATCACTCCTCACCCCCTCAATCACTCCTTCCAATTACTCCCATCAGGTAGACTCTTCAAAGTCCCTCTGGCCTGTAAAAACATCTACAAAAAATACTTCATCACAATGCAATAGCTACTCTAAACCAAATGAAATAAGAAACTGGACTGAACATATATTCTTTTTTAAATCGACGACTGTTTACTGTTTTCATTTAACATTTCCTTTATGTCCGTACTTGTGTCTTATTTTTAAAATATGTATTGTATTTTGTTGTTGGAGCCTTGTCAAGGTCTGTCTGTCTGTCTGTCTGTCTATCTATCTATCTATCTATCTATCTATCCATCCATCTAGTACGGTTCTTCTTTCATATAATGATTTGGTTTTACTATACTTTATGTCTCTGATAAAGATTATGAAACCCACACAGACCTCTTGTCCTAAAAATAATTAGAAGCTCTTCCAACAGTCCAGTCTGTTGTTACACTTCAGGATTATTTATAATCACAAGTCATTCATTCTGCCATACTTTATCTAAGTTTTATTTTAAATGTTCTGTTTGCTCGCTTCATTAAAACTTCTGATTCCGAGTGATAAAATTATTCTTCATCTGATCTGGTCTTATTCTTCCTTAAAAAAACATCTTTAATTTAATTTTAAAAAGTTATAAATACCTTGTTTATGATATGAACCTTCCCTCTTGTTGAGACATGAGAGACTCTATTGCTCAACATAACATCATTCGCTGTAGAAGTTTTCTTTTAGGTCAGATATATTTCTTTGTGGTTCAGTTATTACTTACTCTGGTCTGCCCTCTGGTGGATGGTCATGGTTATTGCAATATAATCATGTCTGCTGCTGGCCTTTCTTGCTTGTTTTTTTTTTTTTATCGTTTTTCTCTGTTTCTGGCCTCTTCTGGCTTTACTTGACCTTTAGCGCTGTAAATTGACCTCTTAAAAAAGTTGGGCAGTCTTAATTTGAGGTTTTGTTTTTTATAAACTGGTTCTTTCCAGGCTTCATGTTTACTATTTAATACCATTCTTTTAATCAAGCACCGTTTTGGAGCAGATCGTGGTATTCTGTGTTTTCCACTTTAATTGTAATAGTATGTACTATTGAACTCCTATTGGCACTGCATCTTCCAATGTTTATACTAAAATACCTCTCAGTTATAATCACACAGAGCTGTTGTTTATATTTCAAACTTGTTTCACTATTACAACCCTCCCATCCCTCAGCCTCCATCACCAGAGGCTGACGCCTCTATCCACACCACCACCACCAACACCATCCACACCACCACCACCATCCACTGCCCCATCCACCCCACCACCAGGAGGAGGTCCAGCACTTGGCAGGAAGGTCCATCAGCAACAACCTGGACCTGAACACCAGCAAGACCAAGGAACTCAAGGTGGAGAGGGCGGAGCTGCAGTTTCCTTGGCATGCACATCTCTGCTGACCTCACCTGGACCAACAACACCTCCTACCAGGTAAGGAAGAACAACAAAATTAAAGCAGGCTCCCCTATCTCAACCCCTGCTGGTGAACTTCTACAGAAGCTCCATGGAGGCTCCTGACCTCCTGCTGCAGGCGGAGAGGCTACCGACCTCCTCCTGCAGGTGGAGGCAGGTGGAGAGCCATTGCTCACAGCAGTGGAATGTGATCTGTTATTGTTCAGCAGGATCATGTGACGTGAGCCTGACCTCTGATTGGCTGCTGACTCAGGGAGGTTCTCTTTTGTTCAGAACCTGCAGAGTGAGAACGTGCAGGTAGTTCCTGTCAGTGTTTCCTCCACCTGGTGTTTAAAGACTGTTGAGTCTCTGCTTGTTGGTGGAGCAGAGAAACTCCAGCTGCTGTGAGCAGCTCTAGTCTCTGTTTGTCTTGTTCAATCACAGTCTCTGTCCAGAGGACGACTGGAACGGGACCTTACGATAAACACAGTCTCTTCCTGGAATCTGATCCGGCTCCTCCTATGTACTCACAATCTCCTCCCTCAGAACCCGACTTGATGATAAACAGAGTCTCTTCCTGGTTGACTGACTATAATCTGAGCTCCTCCCGAGAACCTGATCCTTCAGTAATTTTTCCACTCGGTCTCAGTCTCCAACGTTCCAGAACCCTCCAGAAATGAAGGTGTTGTTCTTCTTCCTGCTGAGCTGCTGGATGACTGAGCTCTCTGTGTCTGCAGGTGAGTGACAGCTCCTCTTCTCTAAATTATAAATATGTCACAGAACGATTCTGCTCAAATGTTTTTTGTATCTGTGCTTGTCCTTGTACAAGCCTTATCTACAGAGTAACTTTGCTCCAGCTGCACCCACATTGGTGGGAACAAGATATGGTTCTCACCCTCCTCGAGACTCTGTGAACCTACAGTAAAATTCCATGACCTCATTGTTTTCTTACCCCTCCCTTCTGTTTCCTGAAAAGCTCTGCACACGGTACACACACTCAGGCAGTTTCACATGTGATTTTGCATTGTAAATGGTAAATGGACTAACTTATGTAGTGCTTTTTAGCTGAGAGCAGCCCCCAAAGCGCTTTACATAGCTCATCACATTCACCCATTCACACACACATTCACACACACATTCACACACCATTGGAAGCTGCAGCCATGCAAGGCGCTGTCACTCCAATGGGGCAGTTTGGGGTTCAGTGTCTTGCCCAAGGACGCTTTGGCATGTAGGCAGGGAAAGATGGGAATCGAACCTACAACCTTCCGATTGGGAGACGACCGCTCTACCAACCGAGATATGCCGCCCCAGATTGTGTCTTTTGAAGCTTCAATAAAAACTCTTGACAGAAAAACTCTGTCATGGATTTCTTCCGGTGCTGCTTTTGGAATAAAGTTCGTTGAACAAAGTAATAAATGAAGTCGTTTTGTCTAGAAAAATTCCCTTCAGCAAACTGCTCCTCCTGAATTAAAACCTGGATTAATAACCAAACTCTTCACCACCACTCTAAATGACAGTTTCAGTAGGACTGCAGAGTGGAACCCCCGTTAGGAACGGATATAAACACATCCTAGAACATCTCAGCAGGTAGTTAATGGTGAACCAAAACAATCATACATTTACATAGAATAAGCGTCTTGCAGAGTTACAATCTCTCAAAAGTCAAACAGTGACTCCAGTCTCACGTTCTCACCGTCTGTCGCTGTGCTTCCTACCTGCTTCATCCTCTGTTCTTGTCTCTGATTGGCTGCTGGAGAAGTGAAGAGTCTCACCTGAACCTGTTGACCTCTGACCTGTTTCTTCTCAGGTTCATCAAACCTAAACATCACTGCTGATGAAGGAGAGAACGTCACTCTGTCATGTGAAGCTCCAGACAAGAGCAACAAGAACATCTTACTTGTAGAGTGGACCAGAACGGACTTGGAGAAGAACCAGTATGTTCTTTTGTACCGAAACGAACAAATTGTTTCAGACTCCCAGCTTCCTTCTTACAAGAACCGAGTGGACCTGAAGGACGAACCGCTGAATGGAGATGCGAGTCTGATCCTGAAGAACGTGACTTTCAATGACCGTGGGACATACAAGTGTTTAGTCGTCCAGAGAAGAAGAGAGACCAGAACAAAGAGATCTTTAATCATTGAATCTGAGATCGTCATCGTCCTCTCAGTGAATTCTCCAGGTGTTGTTGAAGCAGCTGCAGGTTTGTTGGATCACAGTTGGTCGTTGGTGAGAGTTTGTAGAAAGTCTGAGTCATGTGATCAGAGTCTGACAGCAGCTCTTCATCATGCTCTTCCTCTCTTTCTGACTGCAGGTCCCTCAGGTCTTGGAGAGGATGGAGGGAAGGAGAAGGGAGGTGGTAGAAGACATGATGGTCTGACTGGAGCGACTCTGACTGTTGGTGTTTTTGGTAGTGTTTTGGCTGCTGTGACATTACTGATGAAGAAGAAGTCAGACCTTCCTCCTCCTCCTGGTTCTGGTTCTGGTCCACGACATGATAAACTGTTGGACCCTGAGACACCGTCTGAGGTCTCATGACTCTTGTTCCTCCATCATGGACACTCTTCCTCCTCCTTCATGTTTCCCTCTCCAGCAGCTGTCACCTTGTCGTGGTGGGGGGGCTTGTGTGCTCAGAGGTCAGAGGTCACTGTCAACAACCTGATCCAGAGCCAGACTAAGAGCAGCTCACCTTCCTCTACTGAAATTAAACTCTAGACCAGAGTTCTCCAACCTCGGTCCTCCAGAGCATCCATCCTGCAGGTTTAGCTCCTCCCAGTTGCAGCACACCTGATTGCAATGAGGGGCTCGTTATTGGGCTTTTTCACAACCTTGGTGATGACATCATCATGAGATTCAGGTCTGCTGAAGCAGGGAGAGAACTAAAACGTGCAGGACAGGGGTCCTCCAGGACCGGAATCCTCCAGGACCGGAGTTGGAGACCTCTGGTTCAAAGACTAAAGAAAAAAGTCTTGGAATGAATCCAGATGAAAGAATCTGGTGATTGAATCATGAATCTGACCTTCAGGATGGAAACGGGTCAACCCTGACCCCTGACCCCTGATGATGACGGTTCATTTAAAAAATATTCTCGAAGACACATTTGATAAAAAAGGCATACATAGATTAAATTCCTCACAACAGCAGAATATTTAAAGTCAGATAAAGATTATTACTAAACATTTATTATACCGTCTAATTGATGTGATGTGAGACGTTGCAGGTGAACCAGGAGGCCAAACTGATGTCTGCTGCATCGCCGCAAGATGGAGTGAAAAACTTCATAATTGTGTTGCTCTGGAGAAAAAGACTTTGGTTTATTGCTTTTATTTTGTAGGGCCAGTGGTAGTTCAGGCAGGGCAGAGGCCTGGGAGAGGCTGAGACGAGTTCACTGCTCCTCTTCCTTTAACCTTTTACAGAATGTGTCCTGTTCAGGGTAGGATTATGTTTTATACTTGTAACTTTGACAACTTTACTTCATGAGGATCCACTTATATTTTCCCAGTTAGAAATCAACTTAAATCATTTTATTATGGACATTTCTCTTATAAACTGTTTGGTGTGGCGACGATGCAGCCGAAGAAGGTTTATGCATTTTATGAGTTTCTGTCTTTATGTTTGTCTGTTTTATGTGTTTTTATGTTTCGGGTGACTTTTAGAACCTCTGTGCCACTTTTTGGAACCTTCACTGTCTATGGTGCAGGAAGCAGGAGGATCTTTCAGCCATTAAGAAATGATCACTGACTCAAAGTGAGAGAAACTCCTGGACAATCATAAAGACGTTGGACTGTGACTTTGTCTCCTCTTGAAAGAATAAAGTCACAAGATAAACTTTTTAAATCTCAGTGTGATTCCTGTGTCTCCTGAGGTTTGTACTGGGAGATTCTCCTGACAAAAGCTCTATATAAGTGAATCCATTCAGCATTTACATTTGATATAAATGTATAAATACTCCATAACTGAGTATTCTCACACAAATTAAACTGCAGTTTAATCAACATTTAACTGTAACGACAATCAAGTTGTCTGTAATCTGATCAGAAATAAAGTTTTCTATATTATATCCATCTGTTTCTAACGTGTTTTTATAAGATTTTAGGTTATTTAAAATTTTTATGTTGTTTTGATGTTATTATGAAAATTTAAACTGATTGACATGTTGACTTTAGTTTTTATTTCCTGCTTCACCTTGTGAAAACCTGCTGGAGCAGCTGAGGACAGGTGGAGAGATAACAACAAACAACACGCCCACACACACCCACACCCAAAGGGTATGTTCTGTTTAAATGAAAACATTTGCCTCTCTCTCTCTCTCTCTCTCTCTCTCTCTCTCTCTCTCTCTCTCTCTCTCACTCACTCTCTCTCTCCTAGTTGTTTAGTTCAGAGTCTGTTCAGAATAAGCAGCCTTGTCAAAGAAAATGAAAATGCAGTTTGGATGATTGATTATTAATTTTTATTTCTGAGTCAGAAAATGCAGTTTAACTCGAAAATGAAAAGGCATTTCTGTTAAAACATTTCAGATTGATTTTTGAGCCATATTCGCTTCCATATGTTTCTCTTGAAGAGAGGGAAGATTTCTTTTTATTTTCTATTCAAACAAGGAGGCAAATGTTTTCAGTGAAAACCTTTGGGTGTGTGTGTTTGTGTGTGTGTGTGCGTGTGCGTGTGCGTGTGCTTTCATTTCCACTGAAACTAAAGTGAAACCTTTTGTGTTTCTGAGAAATGAAGTACTTCGTGATCAATCATTAAACTCATGTGAAGGTTGAAGGTCTAAAAAAAGAGCTGCAGGGCTGAAGTGATGAAAACATGAAGGAAATGTTGGTGTGGAGACAGATCGAGACTCATTACAAGATCAAAATGACATCAGCATGCTTTTTGTCAAAATATTGTGTCACGAAAAGATCTGTAGTATAGTCAGTAAGTAAGTAAATTTTATTTGTACAGCGCTTTTCACAGACATAGAGTCACAAAGTGCTTCACAGTAAAAACAAATTTAAACAAAAAACATCTTCAAAACACAACCAATGCCGACCTTCAGTGGCAGCGTGAGTCGATTGGACTAGAATGCTTTGGCAAACAAATGTGTTTTTAGGCTTTTTAAAGATGTCCGCTGAGTCCAGGGAGCGCAGGTCGAGTGGGAGTTCTTTCCAAAGTCGGGATGCAGCAGCTTTGAATGATCGCTCTCCCCGAGTTTTAAAGCAGGTAAGTGGAACCTTTAACAAGTTCTGCCCAGACGTTCTTAAGCTCCGAGTCGAGCAGTAGGGCTTTATGAGGTCAGCAATGTAAGGAGGAGCTTGACCATGTAGGGCTCGAAAAGTTAGCACCAAGATTTTATATTGAACAGGAAGCTCAACAGGAAGAAAGTAAAGCGATCTTAACACAGGGGGAAGATGGTTCCTCCTGGTGGTGCTGGTCTAAAGTCTGGAGGCTGAGTTTTGGACCAACTGTAACGAGCAGCTCTTTTTTGTTGAGGCATGTGAAGAGGCTGTTCCAGTCGTCCAGGCGTAAGGACACAAATGCATGAATAATCATTTCGAGCTCTTCTCTGGACATCATGGACCTGAGCTTGGCGATGTTACGCAGCTGAAAGAAGCAGTTCTTTACCAGCTGTCTACAGTGATGCTCCAGGGACATGGACTCATCAAAGATCAGCCCTAAATTCCTCAGCTTTGTTTTGGCTGAAAGGCTCAGTTCACCCAGGTACTGTTTGATAGTGGGGGTAGCACTATCTGGGGCCATAATAGGTAATGGCCAGTCACCTGATAAAGACCGACACTTCATCACAACCAGATGACGCTCTGAGGAAGACTACAGATGCAGCTGAAACATGTCAGCAAGGTAGAATCTTTCCTGCATCTACCTGTCGTTAATAAAGAGTCTATAATATATGAGGTTTATTGATGTGGACATTGGCAACTGGGGATCTGTGCAGGATGCTGTTGTCCTGCACAGATCCTCCATGTACCAGCAAGTACTGGCACCAGCTGGGTACTTTCTGCTGGGTGACGGAGGAAGTACTGTATCCACCAGGTACTTTCTGCTGGGTGACAGAGGAAGTACTATATCCATGCCTGCAGCACACAGTTGTTATTATAGCACTGTACTGGCAAACCTGCTTTATCTCAATAATCACAATCATGAACACTAAGGAAATAATAAATTCTGATTCATGATGACATAGTTAAAAGCTTAGCTCCTCCATCCTGACGCAGCAGAGTGGGGACCAGGCAACAGAGTCGCAGTCCTACACGCCTCTCTGAGTTTCCCTCTGGGCAGTCACCAACCATAGCTAACTTAGTCAAACATCCCATAGAGACTGTGTCTATCCCTCGGACCACCACAAGTATAAAACTATCTAAACCTGGGAAAACAACTTCTAATGACTACAAAAACTTAATCCATATCAAGTGTGAAACTAGACAAAATCAAGACAAAAACATTTAATGTGGTTTCCTAAACATTAGATCTTTATCATCCAAAGCTCTTCTAGTCAATGATCTGATAAGCGAACACAACATTGATCTCTTTGGATTAACAGAAACCTGGCTACGTAAAGATGAGTATGTTAGTTTAAATGAAGCCTCCCCTCCAAGTCATACTAATACTCAAATAGCTGGTGAAAGTGGTCGAGGAGGGGGCGTGGCAGCCATCTAGAACTCTCAGTTACTAATTAATATTAACCCAAAATCCAACTTTAGTTCTTTTGAGAGTCTGAGCATGACCATGCCACACCCGTCAAATAAAATAGTAAATTCTGTAGAATTTGTAATCATTTATCGTCCTCCTGGACCTTATTCAACTTTTTTAACAGCATTCTCAGAATTTTTGTCAGATCTAGCCCTGACTAAAGATAAGGTTATCATGGTAGGAGACTTCAATGTTCATGTTGACGTAGAAAATGATAGTTTCAGTGCAGCTTTAAATCTACACTTGACTCTCTAGGTTTCTCTCAGGTAGTAGAGGGGCCTACCCATTAACATCTCCACACCCTAGACCTTATTCTAACTTATGGTTTGAATATAGAGCATCTGACCATCTCTCCTCACTATGATTTCCTGTCAGATCACTTCTTAATAACCTTTGACTTTGTTCTAAATAGTTATAACCCTCCGGTTAAAGCCGTGTTAACCAGGTCTCTCTCTGATAACATAGTAACTAAATTCAAGGAAAGAATTCCCTCTGCTATAGAATCAGTAGTGAATCTTCCTGACCCGTATACTGTTGCTAGCTCAGACATTGAATACCTAACAAACAGTCTGACAGATATGCTAAAAACAACGCTAGACGACATAGCTCCTCAAAAAATGAAAATGAAAAAACAGGAAAAGTCCTCCCCATGGTTTAACTCATCAACCCGCCAGCTTAAACAACGCTCCCGTAGATTAGAAAGAACTTGGCGTTCAACAAAAACAGAGCTAGATTATATAGCCTGGAAGGATAGCTTCAAAACTTATAAGAAAGCTCTGAGTAGAAGTAGAACTAATTACTACTCATCCTTAATAGAGCAAAACAAAAACAACCCTCGGTTTCTTTTCAGTACTGTAGCCAAACTGACCAAGAACCAAAATAGCGTCGAGCCCACCATTCCTATCAATATATGTAGTGAGGACTTCATGAAGTTCTTTCAAAATAAAATTACAACGCTTAGGGATAACATCCATCAAACCCTACCGTCCGTTAGCCCCATAGCAGAGGAACTGGTTAAACCTAACAGTCATCTGGAATGCTTTCAGCAAATACAACTAGTCGAACTAAATTCCCTTATTTCTTCTGCTAAACCAACTACTAGCCTGTTGGACCCAATTCCTACTAGAATTCTGAAAGAGGCACTGCCACTAATCAATAATTCTATACTCGCAATTATTAACCAGTCTCTAACAATAGGCTATGTGCCCCAATCCTTTAAACTAGCAGTTATTAAACCTCTCATTAAGAAGCCAAACTTAGACACAAGCCTTCTCTCAAACTACAGGCCGATCTCCAACCTTCCTTTCCTGTCAAAGGTTCTGGTAGTCACTAAACAACTCCAGGATTATCTGCACGAGAATAATCTGTTAGAGGACCTTCAGTCCGGCTTCAGAATGAACCACAGTACAGAGACTGCTCTGCTAAAAGTTACTAATGACCTTCTAATGGCCTCAGATAGAGCTCTTCTATCTGTTTTAGTTCTTCTGGACCTTAGTGCCGCATTTGATACTGTCGATCATAATATACTTTTAAGGAGATTAGAAGATGCCGTCGGCATTAAAAACTTAGCCTTAAACTGGTTTAAATCATATTTATCTGACCGGTTTCAATTTGTTCATGTAAATAACAAATCTTCAATGCATGAACGGATCCTGTGTGGAGTACCACAAGGCTCCGTCCTCGGACCCATATTGTTTAATCTCTATATGTTACCACTCGGAAATATTATTAGGAAACACAACATTAACTTTCATTGTTATGCAGATGATACTCAGCTATATTTATCAGTTAAAGCCAATCAGGCAGACCAACTTGTTAAACTAGAGTCCTGCCTCAGGGATGTTAAGTCCTGGATGTCTATCAACTTCTTAATGCTCAACACATCCAAGACTGAGGTTCTAATCCTAGGTCCTAAAAAGCTCAGGGATAACTTTTCAGATAGTCTGATTACCTTAGATAATATTACCTTAACTTCTAACAGTGATATTAGGAACCTGGGTGTTATTTTTGATCAGGATCTGTCCTTTATGTCCCATGTTAAACATGTCTCCAGGACAGCCTTCTTCCATCTAAGGAATATTGCAAAAATTAGAAACTTCTTGTCCTTCAAAGATGCAGAAAATATTATTCATGCCTTTGTGACTTCAAGATTAGATTATTGTAACTCCCTAATGTCAGGATGTCCAAACTCCTCTGTTAGGATCTTCCAGCTAGAGCAGAACGCTGCTGCAGGTTTACTAACCAGAACTGGAAGAAGAGAGCACATCTCCCCAGTCTTAGCATCCTTACACTGGCTTCCAATTAAATCTAGAATAGAATTCAAGATCCTTCTGGTCACATATAAAACTCTTCATCAGAAGGCTCCATCCTATATGGAGAAACTTCTAGAAGGGTCTCACCCTCCACGAGCCCTTCGCTCTGAGGATGCAGGACTGTTGGTAATCCCTAAAGTCCATAAAAGTAAAACAGGAGGCAGGAGTTTCAGTCATATGGCTCCTTTACTCTGGAATCAACTAGCAGCCTCGGTCCGAAGGGCCGAAACCATTAGTTTATTTAAGAGGAGACTAAAAACCTTCCTCTTTGATAAAGCTTATCATTAGGAATAAAATAGGACCACTAAGTTGAGCTGCTATAGGCCTAGACAGCTGAGGGGATTTTCTCTCTCCCGTTAAAGGGAGTAACTCTACATTTGGAGGTTCTGTTTCTTGTCTTTCTTTCTTTCTCTCTGTGTAACAACATTACTGGAGCCACCAGATACTGCCGCCGTCTTTTTTTCTCCCTGACAGGAGAGGAGCAGGATCCAGGGGATCAGACCCAAGACTCACAGAGTGGAGTTACGACGGTCCTTCTACCCGACCCCCCCACAGCACCGGGACCCCACCACAACGGCACGGCCCTTAAACTCCAGACTGAGATTGGTTCATCATCAGACCAACGCTCATCATAGACTTTTCTTAGTATTTGTATTTATCTGGCCTTTCTGCCACTCTCTCTCTCCCTCTTCTATTCCTCTCTCTCTCCCTCTTCTATTCCTCTCTCTCCCTGTCCTATCCCATGTACTTCTCCCCCCAAACGGTCAAGGCGGATGGCCGTCCTTCCAGAGTCTAGGGTCCGCCCCACGGTTTCTTCCTGAAGAGGGAGTTCTTCTGAACTTCTCTCCATGCGAGGGAGTTTTTCCTGGCCACTGTTGCTCGTTACATCTGCTTGCTTTGGAAGGGTTCAGTTGGGTTCTGTTGTACTCTATCATTGTAAGAGCGCTTTGAGATGTTTGTTGATGTGATTTAGCGCTTTACAAATAAAATTGAATTGAATTGAATTACATCAAAACATATCAAATGTTTTCCAGGTGAATTTTAACTGACAGGCAGGTTGAAACCCAACAGACACCAGGTCAAACCTGCTGGTGCTCCGTCTTTCTGAGAGCCTGGAGAGACGTCCTCTTGTTGCTTCCTGTCTGTGTGGCAGCGAGAGACATCATGGAGGTGGAGGAGGAAGGTCCAGGGAGAGGGAGGAGAAGGACGGTCCAGAGAGGAGGAGGAGGAAGGTCCAGGGATGATGATGGAGATGACCAGGTGACACTGAGGACGCCCAGAGGGACCTGGCAGGAAGTGATGTGCGAGTGACACTCACTGTCCAGCTACCTGCTGCTGAAGAACGACCTCAGAGAGGAGAACCACATCTAGACAGGAAGCTCTCCTCATGGAGTCATGTTCTCTACTCATGTGCAAATATATGGTGACAGATGGATAAAGACAGAGAGATCAACAGACTGTAAATGATTGTATATGACTGTAAAATATAGAACTTAACATTTCTCTGTTATTTGATAAACAATGTAATGTTGCTTTAAAGAAGAAATTGTCTCGGGTGAATTTCAACAATTATGAGGTCTTTGAGGAGAACATAAAACAAAAAGAATGACACACTACCAATTCAATGAGTTATTAACACATGTATGAATAAAATATATACATGTAATAATTCAAACATCAAAAACAATCCTCACTCCTCACCTGGTGGATTCCTCTTCTCCTCTGGACCAGGCTTCAGGTTCCTCAGTAGTCCTGGATTCAAATAGTGCATGGTGTTAGTTTGAATCCACAGCATCCTCCAGTAGAACCAGTAGAACCTGTAGAACCTCCAGTAGAACTTACAGTAGAACCAGTAGAACCTCCAGCTTAACGACTAGAAAACTTTTGTGCAATTGAGAGAAAACACTATGGCCAGTAGAACCTTCACCTCTCAGTCAAGTTAAATAGTTTCAAACAGGATCTTTCCCCTCAGCAACAAATATAAATGTACATGAACACTGTTAGATTTACACAAAAACATTTATACCTCATGTTTAACCACAGTAGAGAATCACAGCCAGGCTTGAGTCTCCAGAATCCCCCAAAAAAAGGAAAAAGGAAAAGAGAAGAAGTCGTCCAAACTGTGTCCTGCTCGTCCAGCGGGCTGACGTTGGTTCGGTACCTTGGGTCCACTTGGTGCTCTCTTTTCCGTCCCGAGGCAGCAGAGATGCGTGTCCCTCTCGGTGGCTGGGATGAGAAGCAGGGGGCAGTTGGTAGGAAGGGAGTCTCACCAAGTTGACTTTTGGACCCCTGTGGTGTCCGGGTCGGGTTCGACCATTACCATTGGGGGTTGGAGACTTCCTGGGGTCTTTGGCTTCCTCCCTGCTGTTTTATGGCCTGGTCATTGTTCCTGGTATCTCTCCTTTGGGGGAAGAAACTGCTTGGAGGAGTTCACTGGAACCTGGAGCCCAACATCCCCCCTTTGTTCCGAAGAGTGGGATGCTGGTCGCAGTCTTTGGAGCAAACCTGGGCCATATAGTCCATATGATCCGTGGATTCCATGTGAACGTCCGAATGTCCTGGAAAACATCATGTCCACAACAGTTCATACAGTTCATGTGCGAGGCTAATGTCTGGGCAGACAGAGAGACCAGTCTGGGCAGACTTTTAACTTCTTTTCTAACTACCTACAACCACAATACTCATTTCGTACAGTTTGCCAAACATGAATGAAAATAAAGTACCAGAGTTGAAAAAAGATAAGGGAAAGGAGGACAGGTGGTTAGAAAATAGTTAGTAGGCTCCTCTCACACCTCCCGGAGGGTAGGGATTAGTTGCGACATGTTTGTAGACCGGTTTACAAAAGCGGAGGTACCGGATGCAGGGAATCGAGTCTGATCTGTAAAATCTGGAGGTGGTTGCACCTGGCGTGTGCAACGACATCGGCAATGGTTCACCAGTAAGCAAGCGTCCAAGAGCCACCAGACGTCTGGGGGGTCTTGGTGCACCTGCTCCGGCCAGGAGTGAGAGAGTGAAGTGTGGTGTGTGGAGGTGTACGTGTGTGTTCCCTTCCAAAACCCAACATTCACTACAGAGACTTCAAACTGTACACATTATTTCAATAATGGCTAAATTCTGAAGAAATCACAACTCTTGGCTCTGTGGGTCCACAGAGGTTAAAATAGCACTGCAGAGACTATGTCAGATGTATCTGTGAAAGTTTATAAACGTGATGGTGTTAGTCTGGAGAAATTGCTCAACCCGGGTTAGTGGAGCTAAGTAAGGTGGTTCTACCTGTACTGAAGCTGCTGACGGAGGAGCTTATCTCCCGACAATCTCCTGTGAGATCTCTGACTACACACAGGGGTTATTTCTCCTAAACAATACTTAACAGAGTCTAAGGCATGCTAAGTGGTTTTAATAGAGCTGGATATGAGTTTACAGTGACTATATTTCCCTGAACGGTTCAACTCAAGCTTTGTACCTGCTCAGGTTGTCTAAGGAGGCGGAGTTAGATTTCTGATGATGGCAGGGTTAGTACATGCACCTGATGGGATCGAGCATGCTGTCACTAAACCCTACTGATAAAAATCTCCTCTGCTCCTGGGGTGGAGGTTCTCCTCCCTCGCTAGGGGACGAGTTAACCTTACTCTGAGGGAGTAAATGGATTGAGTGGCTCTGCTGTGCAGGCCGTGACAACACTGCCCTCTTCTGGTTGGTCCAGAAGGTGCAGTGAAAGGTCTGGAAGGGCGGCCATCCGCCTCAACAGGTAGATTACTGGGGGTGGGAATTGATAAGATTTTATCAATTCTTCTAATGATTCCTGAGTATTTTTTGGAGGGGGAAAAAAGTAGTTTTACACAATCTTCTGCACCAAAAGGAACACATTTATTTTTTCCAAAGATGAAACTTGAATTATAATTTTTCCCTTATAAAACAAACAGTCAAATGTGTATTTGCCTACATTGGATGCCCACTGGAAATTACACTTTTATAAATTTTGTGCTGTTGACAAGCTAACCCTCTCTGGGAGGTCGGCGACTGGAGAGGAATGAGGAAGTGACGTAGGAGGAGGAACACGTGCTTTTTTGAGGGGATTTTCAACACAGAATGATCTAATACATAGATATACAGTATTTATCCTCTACTAGATTGTGCATGTCTACACAGTAGACCTACTCTAGCAGATCGTCTATTCTGTATGGTGTGAAAACTAGAGGCTCACACATATAGTAAAGATCTACTAGCATATGTCTACGCTGTCGGCTTGTTGGAGCAGACATTCACTACACGGGACAGATTGATGGCAGAGTTAATTTATTAAAAGTCCCTCATTCGTCCTCAGACAGGACATTTCTTCACCAAATGGTAAAGTCAGTGACGTCCCTTTTCCTCCGACCATCACCTAATACATGAATGGAGGGTGCTGCTAGTTGGAGTTGGAGTTGGGGGGCAGGGGCGGTCCGTTCACTCCGGGATGGCAGAAAGCACAGTTCTCGTACCTGCAGCAGCTCAGGCAGACGCACTACTGGAGCGCATCAAAAACTCCACAGAGACGATCTGGTCTTCCACCTCGGAGTACATAGTGGAGGAGGTCCTGGGCTCTGGTTCCTTTGGAACCGTGGTCCAGTGTGTGAAAAAGCCCTCCAATGAAACGGTGGCGGTGAAAATCATCAAAGACAATACGCTCAATAAGAGCATCGAAGAAGCAAAAGCAGAGGTGAGACATTGAAACACTCATGACCACGTTCATGTTTATACAGCAGTTGATTTCATGTGATCTTGTGTGATTCTAGGTGGAGGTGCTGAACTCATTGAAGGCTTTGGGCTCCGAACAAGTCAACATCGTGAGCTGCAATGACTCCTTCATGTATAAAGGATTGTTGTGCATTGAGTTCAAGAAGCTGGACGTCAGTCTGAAAAGCTACATGAGAACTTGGGGGCCTCTTCAACTGAAAGAGATTCGAGCAATTCTCCAACAGGTTTCACCTTCTTATGTTCTTTTGGCTTTTTTTAGATCTGGTTTTATATCTCTTGATTTCATGTTTTGATTTACTAAAAACTTCCAGCTGCAACTTTCATTATAACATCGCTGCCATTTTAAAGTAAGAGAAAAAACATCATGAAATCCACAGTAAAGGATTAACACCGTGTTTAGGGGTTGTAGATTCATGTGTATCTTCAGTTCTTTGAATTGATGGTAATAATAGAGAAGTTTTTGAAATGCATTTCATTTTTCCTGTTGTTGTGTCTTCTGTTTCAGATCACTGGAGCTCTGAGTTTCCTGAAGGACAAAGGGATTATTCACACCGACCTAAAGCCAGAGAATGTTATGTTAGTAGACCGTGTCCAACAGCCACTTAAAGTCCAATTAATTGACTTTGGTGAGGCGATGCGCAATCCAGAAGAATGGGTGGGAGGAACTTTTCAAACGTTGATGTACAGGTATGGAAACCAGATCTGTTCTGCATATCTGGAACACATCTGGATCTGCACGGTGAGCTGACTTCTCAGTTTCTTTATCAAACCACCTCATAATCACCTTCCTGCTCGGTGTCTTTTTCAGATCTCCAGAGACGGTGCTGGGAGTTCTTTGTAACTACGCCATTGACGTCTGGTCGTTAGCGTGCATGGCTGCAGAAATGCTGACGGGAACTCTCCTGTTTCAACCCCATGATGAAACTGAACTGGTCAGTAATACAATTCAGACAGAACACAAATAGTCATTCCAACCTCTTTGACAGGAGTTGTAATAAGTCATTGATGATACAGTTTGTAGTCAGTGGTTTTAAGCTCTTAATTGTTGCATAGATGTGTAATACATCTTCTACTCAAATTAGTACTTCTACAAATAATACATATTGCCTGGAGTATTATTGGTGTGTTTTTTGAAAGCATGCTCTGACACTGTGTTGACTCCACAGATGGAAAGGATCGTATCTGTCATTGGACAGCCACCAAACAAGGTGTTGAAGGCCGGGATGTATACTGACTATTACTTCAATGAGACAAGCTCCAGTGAGACGACCCAGGGTTGGGTTTTAAAGGTACTGTTTGCTGTCTCTCTTTCCACTGTGTTTGATCAGTGAAAGTTATTTATTTTCTGTTGCCTTCTGCATCAGTAGTAAATTAATTCCTTCCTCTCTTCAGTCACCAGAGTCAATAAGTCCTAAAGCGTCTTCAACAGAATGTCCCCCGGACCCCAAAATAAAACTGCACCATCTTTTAAAGGTAGTTGACATTTCTTGGAAAACACTTGTGTTTGTGAACAAGTTCAGTTCTTTTACTGAATTGTTTTTGCTTTGCTTTTCTGTCCCTGCAAGGTCCCTGCTTCAGCAACAGAAGATGAGCAAGCTGTTGAGTGTGACCACCTCTGCTTCATTGATTTGGTGAAAAGGATGCTCCACACGGATGCTTCGGAGAGGATCACAGCAGAAGAGATCCTTTCCCATCCCTTTATAACAATGAGTCATCTGAATCATCCAAATTACAACAGCTAGTAAGTGTGTGTACAAGTATTCAATGTCATGGTGCAGAAAATCTATGAAGTTGTTTTGAGCTTCATGATTGTTTCTCTTCCAGTGTGAAATCTTCAATGGAATGTATGAAGGTCTGCAACAACTGGAGCTTTGATGGAGGGGAAAATGTGTGTGTCAGCAGGTATTTTCCAAACTTTATCCCTCTGATGATTTATTGTATTTTGAACAACCAGACTGATATGCAGTGAAAGTAACAACTTTCTGTCTTATTTTGAAAGATCGCCAGGGCAGAATGAGGACAAGACTCGGTCCACGACTTCCGACTGCACCTCTGCCACCAAGGAGAAAACCCCATTGGACAGTGACACGAGTAAGAACATCGATAACAAAACAACCTCTTGGGAAAATCATTGAAAAATGACTTCATCAGTTGGATGGGCTTTATTTTACATATAGCTAACTTAGATAGCAGCACTAACCTTGGTTGATGAGATCTTTAACCAGCGTTATTTAACTAAACAAATGTCATTTCATTTTTCAGAATTCAGCACACCAAAAAAAGAGAACATCTTGTCACCTTCCAAATATTATGGCAGCAAGAGGAACGTTGAAGATGAAGACCTGAAGACATCTTCAATCAGACACATGGAGTTCAGAGTCTGCTTGTTTGCCGAGGACACTTTCTGATCGTTCTTCACTCACTTTAGCATTAGTAATGCCTGAGAAAATGTCCAATATGTGCAGGTGGCGTTTGACCGAAGTTCTGTCGAGCCTCATAAACCTTTAACTTTGAGCAGTAAAGACTTCCTAAACTTCTTTAATGACAACATTCTAACTCTTAGGGATCAAATTAAAGACTCACTGTCCAGTGCAGTCGCAGATCGATCAACCACATCTTCAGATTTGTTAGTGGAGCTGGATTTCCTGTTATCCAGCTTCCACCCTAGAAGTCCTTGAGTTCTCCTCAATCCAGCTTCATCTAAACCAACAACTTGCCGACTAGATCCAATCCCCACTAAACTGTTTAAAGATATTTTCCCTGTGATTAGTACATTAATACTAGATCAGATCAACATTTCTCTAATAACAGGTTATGTACCACAAACCTTTAAGGTTGCTGTTGTTAAACCTCTTCTTAAAAAATCCCAAATGACCCAGATGTCTTGGCAAGTTACAGGCCGATATCCAACCTTCCCTTTATTTCTAAAATCCTACAGGAAGTAGTCTCAGTCACTGAGTATCAATATCCAACCTTCCCTTCATTTCTAAAATCCTAGAAAAAGTGATTGCAAGTCAGTTTTGGGACAATTTAAGCAACAATGAGCTATTTGAGTTTTTCCAGTTGGTTTTAGATTCATCATAGCACAGAGACTCTCTGGTCAAAGTTACTGATGATCTTCTCGTAGCCTCAGACAAAGGACTGGTCTCTGTTCTGGTCCTGTTAGATCTCAGTGCTGCATTTGGGTGACTATTCCTCACCATGTCTGGAGATTGCTTGTGGCGTCCCCCAGGGGTCAGTATTGGGTCCCAAACTTTTTATTTTATATATTAATGATATGTATAAGGTTTCTAAGCTACTGCATTTTGTACTGTTTGCTGATGACACTAATATTTTTCACTCAGGGGACAATATAGTACAACTGCAGGAGGAAATAACTACAGAAATGAACAAATGAAAAAAATGGTTTGACAGCAACAAATTATCAGTAAATTTAGGAAAGACAAAAATAATGCTATTTGGCAATTGTAAAATGAATGCACAGGTAAAAATAAAAGTGGAGGGGGTAGAAATTGAGAGAGTTCATGGAATTAAATTTCTGGGGGTAATTATAGACAAAATGAGCTGGAAACTACAAATCAAACATATACATAGTAAAGTCTCAAGAAGCAGTACTGAATAAAGCAAAGAAGGTCTTGGATGGCAGATCGCTCCATACTCTATACTGTTCACTAGTCTTTCCTTATTTGCAGGACTGTGCTGAAGTTTGGGGCAACAACTACAAAACCACATTATCTTCAATAAATATCCTTCAGAAAAGAGCAATAGGATCCTTCACACAGCCGGTTATCAGGAACACACAAACACATTATTTCTGAAGTCACAATTACTCAAGCTTACTGACATTGTGCAGTACCAAACAGCACAAACACAGTATTACTCAAGCTGACTGACATTGTGCAGTACCAAACAGCACAAACACAGTATTACTCAAGCTGACTGACATTGTGGAGTACCAAACAGCACAAACAATGTTCAAAGCAAAACATCATCTATGACCAGGGAATATTCAACAATTGTTCAAAAATGATGAAGAGTCTTACAATCTAAGGACGAAATGTAACTTTAAAGAACCAAGATTTCGTACGACCAGAAAACGGTTTTGTCTCTCAGTATGCGGGGTGAGACTACTGAACGGGTTTAGTGTGTGTGGAATATGTCCAAATATGAGACAGTTTAAAATGCTATATAAAAATATGATTTTCAAAAGTTATGAGGATGAAGAAGGTGTGGCCAGTCACTAGGCTATTTTTAGGAGCAAATGTCTGGTCATTTCTTTTGGTTATTTCTATTGTTCGTTTCTTTCCTTGCACTGTGGGCTTGTGTGTGGGTACAGGTGTTTATGTCTGTCTGTAGATAGATATGAATGGACGTGTATGTATATATATTCTATGTACTGCACAGGACACGTGTGTGTGTGTGTGTGTGTGTGTGTGTGTGTGTGTGTGTGTGTGTGTGTGTGTGTGTGTGTGTGTGTGTGTGTGTGTGTGTGTGTATCTCTATGTATGTAAGAGATGGAAGGAAGTTAATTATGTTATTTACTTGGGACAAGGGGTGAGAGTAAATAAGTTTTACTTCTCACTCCTTTTCGAATACTCATCTGACGATGTTTTTCTTGATTTATTTTATATTATTATTACTGTTCTTTATTTATTTGAGAGGAAAACTTTGTTGTTATTTTTCTTTTCTTTTTTCCTTATTTGTTTTCGTACCTTATTCGAAATAAACATTTCAATCAATCAATCAATCAATCATGTGGTTCCACATTCCAAATGCTTTATTTAGAAAACCAGGAGAACTAGAATTTCTGTAGAGTTGTGACTTTCAGATCACCAACATACCATTAATGTTATGTACATTTCACAAACAAATACTACAGTGTTGGAAAATGATATTTAATCATATTTTTTCACCTCATAATTTAACTCTGTGGAACAATAGAACAATCTGATCTGGTAGGAAATCTTTATTCAAACAGGACCGGTTTGATAAAATATAATATTTGTGAAGGATTTATTGGATGACAATGGTCTTTTTTTTTAATTACCCATCCTTTGCGGACAGATATGACATAAACTGTGATAGTAAAATATTGAATAAAGTTTGTAGTGCAATTTCACGGTCATCCAAAAGTAACAATTTCACTCCCGAAGCTAAAGGTTAATGAATGTGACTTGTTAGTTTATAATTGTACAAAGAAGCTTATCAATGAGGGTTGGAGACAAGTAATTAACCACCACTACAAAAGAACTTCCTTCAAGAAAGGCTATGGTCCAGACAATCATTCAATGAGAATTAAAGCTCCTTCCTTATTTGTTCAAAGGACAATTTCTCCAAAAGTGAATTAATTGTGTTAAGTGATAAAAGTGGGTCAGCGATAGACCGCTGAAGATGGAAGGTGAATTTGAACGGGAAATTGAGGAGTATCATTTGGATATATACGGTGATGGTAATGAGGATGTTGAACCGGTTGGAGTGCAATTGTTGAGAATATGGCCATTTTACAGGAGTGCAGTAATTGGCACGGACAGAGAGAAAGAGAAGAGTTTGACAGTGGCAAAAAATTTAATTGGCAGACTGCAGAAAAAAGGAAAATTTCCAAATGATAAATTTCGGATGGATGTTGTTGCCGCATTAAAACAACTAATTGCTTTTTCAAACGTGCGAATAAAAAATTTGGACCAAGACATTGAGAAAGGACGACTGTTGACTAAGAGAAAAGCACGAAAGCAGAAGGAAGTGTTGGAAGTCAGACTGGGCTTCTGTCTGCGGTTAGCGCAGGCTGCGACGATGCAGACAAAAGTTATTGCTGACAGAAAAAATGACTCGACTAAGAACAAAACCGACAGGACTAAAAAACCATTCAAGGGTCCCCAATGGTCTGAGCTGGAGCAAGAAACGCCTCCACCCTACTCTTCCACTAATCCGTTCTTCCAAGCCCCAGTGTTCCAGATTTCAGGTAAAATGGACATAGACGGAGGTTTCATGATCAAAGAGGAAGAGGAAGAGCCTGGGCTTCCACTTCAACGCCCAGGCAGTGTGCAGTTGATGGAGACACAGCCAGGTAACACTCTTTACACGACAATACCTCCTGGCACCAAGCATCTACCCCAAGGTAAGGCTGTACACACATATGAGGATGAATGGAAGGTTAGAGAAGTAAGGGCTAGAGTGGCTGATAGCAGTTGTAACAGTGCTCAGAAAGGAGGGCAGTGCCAGCCTGCATTATCAGAAGTGTTAAGAGACATACATCTGGAGCAGGATCAGGCAAAAGATAAGCAGCAGAAGTTGTCAGAAGTGGTTCTCCCCGGTGATGGCTTGTCCCCCCGGCGACAGTCCATCTCTCCGCCGACTGCTTGTCCCCACCACGACGTTTTAACGAGCTGAGGCGATTATTGCACCTCTACTCCTGTTTTGTGATGATTGCAGCTCAAATCCACAGTTTGCACGTGAAGCAACATCTCGCCGCTCATCACTCCACGTCAAAATGCCAACTTAATCCCACCAAGACGTTAATCCTGGGATGAGTGATCTGAGACGCCCTGGCAGAACGAGTGGAAAGAATGAGTGTCAGCGTCCATCATCATCGCCTTCACCATCATCATCTTCATCATCATCACCTTCACCATCATCATCATCATCATCATCATCATCTTCACCATCATCATCATCATCATCATCATCATCATCATCATCATCATCACCTTCACCATCATCATCATCGATTATTTTTATTTATTTTTAAGATTATTAATTTATTCTGATAGATTATTTTTCTTTATTTTTTAGATTATAAATTTATTCTGAAAGATTATTTATCTTTATTTTTTAGATTATTAATTTCTTCTGAAAGATTATTTTTCTTTATTTTTTAGATTATTAATTTCTTCTGATAGATTATTTTTCTGCCCCTCAGCTTTGAATGAAGCAGATGAGATGAGAAAATCTCTGGATGAAGAAAAGGTTCAAACACTCAAACATTCAGCATCACTGTGAAACTACAGAGAGAATTCTACTAGTTTGTGTGTGTGTGTGTGTGTGTGTGTGTGTGTGTGTGTGTGTGTGTGTGTGTGTGTGTGTGTGTGTGTGTGTGTGTGTGTGTGTGTGTGTGTGTGTGTGTGTGTGTGTGTGTGTGTGTCAGTCAGTCCGTCAGGTGCTCTCAGTCCGGCTGCAGTTGTTCATCTTTCCGTCCCGGAGGCGTCCGGCTGAGGTCATGTGATCACTGGGGACACGAATGGGTGGCACAAGCTAAAGTGGTTCTGGCCTGGTTCTGGACCTGAGCTCCCTGGTTCTGTACAGGGCCCAGGTTGTCCCGGTCCAGCTCAAGATCCTGCTGGACCGCCTGTACAGCGTCCTGACCCCGGATCGGGTAGTCCTGGTCTGGTTTTGACCCAGCTTGGTCCTGACCCTGGTGCCTACCACTTCCCATCTGTCCTCAGGGAGGACGCATCCTGCAGAGTTTGGTACGGTCTGTTTGAGAGACTGTATGGTAAAGTCCGTTCTGAGAGAGTGTATGGTACTGTCCGTTCTTAGAGACCGTACGGTACGGTCCATTCTGAGAGACTGTACCGTACAGTCCGTTCTGAGAGACTGTACATTACAGTCCGTTCTGAGAGACTGTACGGTACGGTCTGTTCTGACCCTGGCTGTCGGTCTCTGGATTGTGGAGGTTCTCCAGAGAAATAAATCTCCTGCAGAAGCTGGAAGGTTTTTACTGCAGCTTCTGTTCCTCCAGCGTCACTGAATCTTTGTTCTGCTGCTGCGACTCTGTGGTTTCAGTCAGACGTCACTTTCTTCTGGTTTGGCTGTGGCTAACACACACACACACACACACACACACACACACACACACACACACACACACACACACACACACACACACACACACACACACACACACACACACACACACACACACACACACACACACAGAGTCGTGGTGGTTGTTCATGGTTCAAGCCAGTAGATGGCAGCACAGGTCAGGAGGCCCCAGAGCTGGTGTCTGTTATAGTGCAACAAATATCTGCAGAACCAGACTCAGAGGAGATGAACCTGCAGAACCAGAGAAGGAGGTGGAGGAAGAGGAGGAGGAGGTCCTCCTGGTTCCTCCTGCAGAACCAGAGGTGGAGGAGGAGGAACCTGCAGAACCAGACTTATAGATTGTTGTTTTTCAAAAAGATTTTCATTTTTGTCTCTTTAAATCATCGGATCTGTTCAGCCTGAGGGTGTGTGTGTGTGTGTGTGTGTGTGTGTGTGTGTGTGTGTGTGTGTGTGGGTGGGTGTGTGTGGGTGTGTGCGTGTGTGTATCTGTGTTAGCCACAGCCAAACCAGAAGAAAGTGACGTCTGACTGAAGCCACAGAGTCGCAGCAGCAGAACAAAGATTCAGTGACGCTGGAGGAACAGAAGCTGCAGTAAAAACCTTCCAGCTTCTGCAGGAGATTTTTTTCTCTGGAGAACCTCCACAATCCAGAGTTTAACTGAACAGAACACAACAAACAGCAGAACCTCCACAATCCAGAGTTTAACTGAACAAAACACAACAAACAGGAGAACCTCCACAATCCAGAGTTTAATGAACAAAACACAGCAAACAATCCACAATCTGATGAGTTCTTATCAGAACGGAACATTGACCAGCAGGCAGCAGATAGAAAATAAAGCTCAGTAGAAAAAACAATAAATAATTAAAAGCTATCCAAACTAAATTAATCTAAATAGAACATTCTGAAAGATATAAATCCAAACTAAATAAAACTCAACATCAGTCCAAAATTAATAATAAATTGAATAAAAAAAACTGTCCAAGCTCAATAAAGTTTGATAAAAAAAGATTTAAAACTAAATAAAATTAAATAAAAAGCAATCTCAACCAAATATAATTAAATAAAAATCAGTCCAAAATAAGTATAAAATTCAATAAAAAACATAGAGTACATAGAACTTTTTAAAATTTTTTATAAAAATAAATTCAATAAAAACCATTGCAAACTCAATAAAACCAAGTAGAAACCAATAGAAATCAAACTCAATCAAACTCAATAAAAATAATCCAAACCAAATAAATTACAATTCTATAAAAATCAATCCAAAGTAAATAAGTCTATAAAAATGTAATACAACTCAATAAAAGTAAATAAAACTCAATAAAAAGCTGTCCAAAGTAATTAAAACTAAATAACTTGCAATTGACTTTAAAGCTGCAAGCAGCCTTGATCGGGACCTGGCACTCTGGACTCTGGCCTGTCAGGGTCGAGCCAATCACGGCCTTTGGACCAAACATGGCCTCTTGACCAATCACGGCCTTTGGACCAAACATGGCCTCTTGACCAATCACGGCCTTTGGACCAAACATTAAAATGTTGATCAAATTTCAATTCTGAAGGTTTTAACAAAAAAAGGACTTTTGTTTAAAAAAATATGGAGGGCTTTAATTTTGAAAACCTACTAAACTCTATTTTATCTAATCCCTCAATATAATTTTTTTACGGTTTTGGTGTCATTTTTAATCAACAAGGATTCTTATTTTGAAGGAGTTTGGGGCTTTTATTTAGAAAGTCAGGACATGCAGGTTAAGTGGGCAGTTTGATAAACATGGTATTGCACGATCCAGGGTATCGAATTACGCAGCAGTTTTATGACCACCTGTAGTTGATCATGTCATCACATTGGGGGAGAGGACAGATTTTATCCAAATATTTTGGAAACAACTCCTCTGAATCCGCAGTTTTCAGGCAAATATTTGGCGCAGGCGCATGATTTTGCTCCATCTGACTCATCGATAAATGTCGTTTGAAATCGCGGCAACAAAACAAAGACAGCATTGTTCTGTCTCGTCAAGAAGGTCATGTTTTATGGAACTTTCCCCACATGTGATACATCGTCTTGTTCAGCAGGTTCTTGTTAGGCTGTACATTGCAGACTTCCTGTTGAATTAAGGTCAGGGGTCTCGTGATTTTTAGGTCTTGGTGAGATGAAGAATTTGGTTTTGGTTTGATTTCTCTACGACATTCCTACGGGCCGTGGTGGCACTTTTAGTGTTTCTCGGTGGCACGAGAGAGCACATTTTGTAACTCAGGGTTAATCTTTGAAATTTGCTGAAATTTTTTGCCAGTCTTGAGTGAAATTTGGTGAATTCTTGAGTGTGGTTGGGGGGCAGAATTAGGTCTAATGAAACGTAACTATAATAATAAGAAACAAAGAAAGAAAAATTACAATTACAACAGGGTCCAGCCTGGAGGCCTCGGTCTCTAAATAAACTATCCAAACTCAATTAAACTCCATTAAAAGCAGTCCAATGAACAGCAGATGGCCTCAGTGATGAGTGGACGAGTCTCAGTGACGAGTCTCAGTGACGAGTCTCAGTGACGAGTCTCAGTGACGAGTGGACGAGTAGACGACGTCAGGATCTGGAGGAAAGTCTAAAAACACAGAAACAGGAAGTGAACAAAGTTCTACTGAAGCTTAAAAATTATTTTGATCAGAATCCCACTTCCTGAATGTTTCATCTGAAACAGGAAGAGCGACAACGACGCCGCTGGCTTCACCACTCTGTAACAAACCAGCTGGTACAGACCCAGACCAACTGGTACAGACCCCAAACAAGCTGGTACAGACATCAGACCAGCTGGTACAGACCCCAGACCAGCAGGACCCTGGAAACTCTTCTGATCCACACCAGCCATTTTTCAATGGTCCAAACTGGGTAGAACAGGTCCAAACTGGGTAGAACAGGTCCAAACTGGGTAGAAATGGGCCACCTGTTACCTGACGTCGTCACTCAGCTTCTCTTCTCTTTGAAGACGATTTGTCCGTAAGAAACGTCTGAATACACTGGATCCACATCTGTAACACACAGCAACACAGTACTACACTCAGTACGCACAGAGCTACACACAGTACCACATCAAGTACACACAGTACTACATGCAGTACACACAGTAATACACACAGTACTACATAGTACTACACACAGTTCACACAGTTCTGCACACAGTACTACACACATTGTACACACAGTACTACACACAGTACACACAGTACTACACTACACTACTCTATCCCACCATCTCTGCTCCATCCCTCCATCATCCCTCCTCCATCCCTCCACCCCTCCATCCCTCCTCCACCCCCCAGAGAGGATGTAGATTTGGTGCTGATCTTCATCCACCCTCCTCACAGTGAACTGGAGGTCATGTGATGCCACCAGGAGGAAAACACAAGTCACAAGGAGCAGAGCTCCTCCCTGACTTCTCCTCTACATCACCTTACAGGTGAGAGCAGCTCCAGAGCTTTGCATGGTTCCTCACATTCATCTCTTCACTCACACACCATTGGAGGCTGCAGCCATGCAAGGCACTGTCACTCCGCTGGGAGCAGTTTGGGCTTCGGTGCCTTGCCCAAGGAAACTTTGGCATGTGGACAGGTGGAGATGGGAATCAAACCGGCAACCCCCAATTGGGAGACGACCGCTCTACCAACTGAGCCATGCCGCTTCCTAGGGATGGGAATCAAAAACCGGTTCTGACTGAGAACCGGTTCCAATTGATCAATTCCATGGGAATCGTACACCAGACTAATGAGGGACTTTTAATAAATTAACTCTGCCGTCAATCTGTCCCGTGTAGTGAATGTCTCTCCAACGAGCCGACAGCATAGACATATGCTAGTAGATCTTTACTATATGTGGGAGCCTCTAGTTTTCACGCCATATACCATAGACATTATATACGTAGACGATTCATGACTGGGGACGGACACGTCAACAGCGCCGCCATCTTGGACCGGTGGTGGTGGAGGCAGGGGTGAATGAACATCGACGACCGAAAGAGGTACTGCTCAATCTCTAAGTAGAATTATAAGTTGAATTTTGTATCAGTCTTCCCTTAAAGACTTAAACACAACAAAAGGAAATGTGACTAGTGGTGGTCAGTGTGCATTAATGTGCAGTACACACTTTGTTTAGTGTGTGTGAATGTGCAGTACACACTTTGTTTAGTGTGTGTTAATGTGCAGTACACACTTTGTTTAGTGTGCATTAATGTGCAGTACACACTTTGTTTAGTGTGTGTTAATGTGCAGTACACACTTTGTTTTACTGGGCGGTCATTCATGTGAAATTGATTGACAGTGTTTGTAATTCCTGTGAAATGAGGTCAATAAATTCAGAATTTCTTCAGCGAGACCGACATCGTAATGTATCGTGGAGGACCTTTCCAGCGATATACGGAGCAGAATCGCTGTATTGTAATAATACTGTTATCGTGGGCAAACAGGTTACTGGCTATACTCAGCCATAGTAATGGTTATAATAATAATATAAGAATCCAGTAACTATAATACAATAATATAAACTGTAATAACAATAAACAGCATTAGATAATTATAATAAGGTAATATAATAATATAGCTATAATAATAGTACAATGAGAATACCAGTAACTATAAAATAAAATAATATGAGAATCTAATAATTATAAGACTAGCATTAACAATAATGAAGTAGTAGTACAGTTATACAATAATAATTGTCAAATGCAATGTATAGCCATGTCAATAAAAACCTGATGATCTCTCTCTCTCTCTCTCTCTCTCTCTCTCTCTCTCTCTCTCTCTCTCTCTCTCTCTCTCTCTCTCTCTCTCTCTCCTGTGTAGACATACACAATCCTTACAGTCTACTACTGTATGTCTATATAATAGATCATTCTGAGTTGAAAATCCCCACAAAAAAGCACCAGCACATATGAAAACAGCATTCCCTGCAGACTGAGAGAACGTGTTCCTCCTCCTACGTCACTTCCTCATTCCTCTCCAGTCTCCGACCTCCCAGAGAGGGTTAGCTTGTCAACAGCACAAAATTTATAAAAGTGTAAATTCCAGGGGGCATCCAATGAAGGCAAATACACATTTGACTGTTCTTTTTTAATGGAAAAATTATAATACAAGTTTCAAGTTTGGAAAAAATTAATGTGTTCCTTTTGGTGCAGAAGATTGTGTAAAACTACTTTTTTTCCCCTCAAAGAAATACTCAGGAATTGTTAGGAGAATTGATCAAATCTTATCAATTCCCACCCCCAGTAATCTACATGTTAATTCTCCTTAAAAAAAACAACAACAACCAATAAGAGAACCAATAAAGAATTGAATCGATAAACAGAATAAAAAATGGAATCGGAATCGGAAGAATCGTATTAATTCCCATACCTATAGCCCCCCCTACACAAAGTAGGTACACAGTGTACTAGACAGTGTGTGTGTGAGTTTCCTGCAGGTAGTCATCTACATTTCCTGAAGTTTCTGCTGAACGTTTAGCTAAAAGCCACGTTGCCATAGAAACCTGTTCGCCACAGGACGGAGGCAGCAAGTGGTCACCGTGATGATGTGACGCTTTTAATCAGAAAGAGGAAGTCAGAAAACCGCAGGCCTGGCACACACACACACACGCACGCACGCACGCACGCACGCACGCACGCACGCACGCACGCACGCACGCACGCACGCACGCACGCACGCACGCACGCACGCACGCTGACTGACAGGAGGAGCTCTGCAGCATCACCGAGAGCCGCGGCTCCCAGAACGTGAATTAAATAATCTCGTTCCCTCGTATTATTAACTTCAGGGAGCGACTTATTAAATCGTTCCCACGCGTATTTTTTATTTTTTTCTCTGTAACCACACTGGGGCTCCGTGTTCGCTGTAATTTTCAGAAAGCGATAACTCCGCCCCCAGCTGATGACACGTCGGGCCCCAGTCTGGCTCCTCTCTGGCCCAGCAACGAAGTGGGGCCAGCGTAGCACCAGTTTAGCCCCAGTTTGGCCGGGGCTTTGGCAGTGGAAAGACAAAGAACTGGTGCTGAGTCTGGCCCTGGCTCTGAACTAGCACCTGGTTCTTTCCAGTGAAAAAGCCCCCTGACTGGTTGAGGCCTCCAGGATTTACCACCTTCAATCCCCACCTTATAAAAGCCTCTGGAGAGATTCTCTTCCTCCAGGTGAACTGCAGCTCCTCCTGCTGACACCCTCGACTCCTCTTCTGACCACCAGCATCAGAACTTCACCTGAACCAGAGACCAGAACCCAGAGACCAACCACCAGGGTCAGAACTTCCTCAGTACTAGAGATCAGAACCCAGAGACCAACCACCAGGGTCAGAACTTCTTCAGTACTAGAGATCAGAACCCAGAGACCAACCACCAGGGTCAGAACTTCCAAACTCTCCTCCTCCTCCAGCCTGGACCACAACCAAACTCCTTTTTCAGAGAAGTTAAGGATCTGGTAACCACTGGGCATTTACATGATGATTAGTTAACATGATGCTCTGCACAGAATGGTTTAACTTGATGAAGATGTGTTGATTCTATTACAGTGATTGACTGACTTCTTTGATGATGATATCAGATTCTATTACAGTCATTGAGTTCTATTGATAATGATGACACACGCACACACACACACACACACACACACACACACACGGTCTGCATGCTAATCTTGGCTTTACTAACTAGTTAACTAACAACCTACACATTTCACATCAAAGACAACTTCACACAGTAACTGGACGCCGGCTGATTGTTCTCCAGCACATGGTGGAGACCAAGGACAGCCCTCCTGCTCTCTGGTAACCTCCATTCTGAATGGTGCCGCCATCTTGTTTGTAGTTCCTTGCCAGGTCTCACACACACACTTCCTCCACCTCTCAAAACACTCCATAACTGGTAGCACGTGATCCTTATGAGGTAAGAAATCCCTACATTTCTGGTGTCCCGTGTGAAGCTGCATTCATTTTTGGTGCCCCATGCCAGGGATAGCAAAGTCGACTTTAATTCATATTTGTGCAATATTAATATACACGCATATTTTGGTACAAACAAAAAAAATCTCTGACTAAGACTCTAGACTTTTTTGGTCTCGGTACTGATACCATGACCCCAGACGGAGTCAGAGGAAAACTAGATGGAGGGATGTTTTGGCAGAACCTTCAACTGAACCTCCAACAGAACCTTCAACAGAACTTCCAACAGAACCTCCACCCTCGAAGACCCTCCAATGTGTCTCAAACCAAACAGTCTGTGGACAAGTGGACCACGGTTCTCCACAGAGCAGTGAAAGACTCCCAGAACATGGGCACCAGTGTGTGACCGTGGTCATGGTTGTGAACTAAATGGTTACCAGGAAGTTGGTGGCGGGTACCTTTGCTCCGTCTGATTGGCTGCTGTGGACGAGGCGACACGTTGAGGTCACTGTAGGTCACGTAGGCTTCTGCTCCGACGCCTGAAGAAAGAAACGCCAGACGTTAAACCGTCGTTAAAGCAGCTGAAGAGACGGACCTTCAGTGTGTTCCTCACCTTCTGGCTTCCTGTGAAGAACCCGTCTGATCAGAAGAACCAGAGCCACCAGCAGGAGGAGCACACCCAGAGACGCCAGGGAGATCCACAAAGGGAGGCGAGGGGAGTGTGGAGGAGAGGAGGAGCCAGGACAAGAGGAGAAGGAGCCAGGAGGAGAGGAGGAGGAGCCAGGATGAGAGGAGGAGGAGCCAGGAGGAGGAGGAGTCGTGGTGAGTCTCCCTGAAATAATTCACAGTTAAAGACGTCGTCATCAGGACACCTGCAGCAGGTTTGTGTTCCTCACCTGTGACGGAGATCCAGCTGGGTGGAGATTCTCCACCAGCCCTGATGCTACACCTGTATAGGCCTTCAGCAGAGAGGGAAACATGGTGGAGGGTCATGTGACCTGCAGGCTCGGTCCTGATGAGGTCGCCGTCTTTATAGAAATCAGCCATGATGGTGGAGGGAGCGCTTGATCTACAATGCAGAGTGATGTTCTGTCCCTCCATCACTGGGTGGAGTGGACTCTCCAGGATCACTGAGTCTGCAAAACACACCAGAGTCACACACACACACACACACACACACACACACACACACACACACACACACACACACACACACACACACACACACACACACACACACACACACACACACACACACACACACACATCTTACCAGTCACAGTGATGTTGATGCTCCCAGCTGCTCCTCTGGACTCACACCAGTAAACTCCACCATCTGAGTTGAGGATGTAGTTGATGTTACAGGAGGAACCATCTTCTTTTCCCCACTTGTCTCCACAGATCCTCCTCTGTCCTCTGATTCTCCTCCACACTGTCCCGCCGTCCTCACAGCTCAGAAACACTGACTCTCCTTCAAGGAACTGAGACCTGCTGGGACTCACAGTCACACCTGCTGAAGCTGAGACAGAGAGAGAAGCTGCTAGAATAAAATGATAATACATACACTGTTCATACAGTAAAAGGATTTGACTTCTATCGTTGCGCCCCAAACAACTTTACTCTGTTACTGAATTGTCCGGACTATAAGTGGCTCCAGTCAGATAATACTTCTTAAAGAGGAAAACACATAAATAAGATGCATTGGACTATAAGTCGCATCTGTTTGGATTTTTTTAATCTACAGACATTTCAACTGGAAAGGCAAGTTAATCAATGTTTTGGTTTTCTTTTTTTTCTTTTTCCCTTGTCCTGTTCGGCAGCTTGGGCAAACAATATTATGTGATTGAGAGCCTTCCAGAGTCAGAACAGTTTTTGCTCTTGCAACAGGAAGAGACTGGAGTCTGGGGGACAACATACAATACCCCTGTTCGTGCTACATATATTATTTGCAGTTATCACACTGATCCAAATACTTTCCAACTGTTATTAGATTAAACCAGCCTGAGCAGCTCTATCTAGACAGTAACATGAAGCAGGAACATGAATTAACAAAGAGGCAACAAGAGAGGAACATGATTTTGAGAGTTTGAGCAAATGATGACAGAAAACAAGCAACTTCAGCAACACATCTCAGGAGGAGTGGAAGTGTGTGTGTGTGTGTGTGTGTGTGTGTGTGTGTGTGTGTGTGTGTGTGTGTGTGTGTGTGTGTGTGTGTGTGTGAAAATGACCATCGGCGGCAGGTTTGGTCCGTCACCACATCCTGCCAGCTCCAGGAGGCTCTTTATATACTTCACTTTATATACTTTATATACTTTAATTTCTATGCTATACTGCCCTTTCTCTTTAACGGCATCGGTAACAATGTCAAACATGAGGTTGCTAAGCCAACAATCAATGGCCTTGCCATGCCAGGTCATGCCAGGCCATCCCGGACCATGCCAGGCCATCCCGGACCACGTCGGGGCCATCCCGGACCATGTCGGGCCATGCCATGCCAGGCCATACAGCCACCGTCCAATGCTCAAGCCCGGTCTTGAGCGTTAGACGCTGGCCGGATAGTCAAAGCATCTGCACGCGAGTCTGGTTCCAACCCGGCCGACGGTCAGGCATCTGTCCACACATTGACCCGCGCCCCCGCTGTAGCCCTGCACCGGGTCGGGCTTGTGCTCCCCACGCTAAGGGGCGGGGCGGGGCGGGGCAGGGCGGGGCGGGGCGGGGACCGCACTTCGCTGCTAACAGCTAACACATGACTGATGCTGATGGCGGTGGCTATGCTAACGGCTGACTGATGAAGTTGGTTTCATACTCAATCTCTCGGTGGAAAAGACATTGAAACTATGCGTCAGGACAGAAGTGGACAGGTGCCATAATACCAGTTGTCACAGGACCAGCCAAACTATGGAGAAAAGTACAACACACACACACACACACACACACACACACACACACACACACACACACACACACACACACACACACACACACAGACACACACACACACACACACACACACACACACACACACACACACACACACACACACACACACACACACACACACAGTCCCTCCACTGGAGCAGTTTGAGGTTCAGTGTCTTGCTCAAGGACACTTCAACATATGAACAGTTGGGGAAATGAACCAGCGACCTTCCTATTGAGAGACGATTTCTGGCCTCATCCTGCCGCCCAGTGTGAACGTTTGCAGACTGAACCTGATTCTTCGGTGGTTCGGAATGAAGGTGGCCGTCAAGAGTTTTGCTACGTTTTTAAACTGTTTTGTTTGTTTTGTTGAAGTGGAGCTGCTGACTCAGAGTACTACTACTACTACTCTCAGAGTACTACTACTACTCGCAGAGTACTACTACTCTCAGAGTACTACTAGTCTCAGCAGAGGATCCTAGTAAAACCTGAACATCAGTCCCAAGATGAAGCAGGCGAAGAGAAAAACTCACCTGGAAGGATTGTTGTGAAGATCAGAGCTGAGGAGAGAAGACATGTTTGTGTGAGAGAGGAACATCTCCTCCTCTTCCTCCTCCTCCATACAGACTTAAATCAGTAGAATTGTTCAGTCTTACCGATCAGACATGCTTTATCCATCATTGTTGTTCAGTCACTGATCACTTTGTGTTGAACAGTTATTAGAGCCCGCCCTCTTCCTCTGTGGTTTTCTCCTCTGGCCTGAGTGGTGGTGCTGGGGGTGGTGGTGGGGGTGGGGGGATGGGGGGGGGTGGTGGTGGTGGGGGGGCATCAGTTTCTGCGTCTTCATGCCAGGACAGACATGTTCCACTGCAGGGCCTCCGGTTTGATCTCAGCCTCTGTTCCTCCAAACATAAAGGTCCTCCTATACACTCCTGATCAAAATCTCAAGAATAGTTATAAAATTTCAGGAATTTGCATTTTGCTCTGTCGGATCTTAAAAAAGTTCTATTTAGAGTTTCAAAGTACAAAAAGAAGAAATGAGAGCAAGACACAAACATTGTGAGCAGGCAACATATCGAAAACAACAACTCACCAGCTGATCAAACGTTTGAGACCACAGCCTTTAAAAGACAACATCTACACAGAAACTTGGATTCCGGGTCATTTTCTGTCAAGTCTTCACACTGAGAGCGCCTCCATGTGGCCGAGGCAGAAATGTTTTAGGATTGTTGCGCTGCAGAAGCAAGGCCTCCTACAGTGCGCCCTGGATGCTGAGGCTGGTCGCAGTGGGACAGTCATTTTGACTTTCTGAAAAAATCCTGGAGGTTAAGGAACAAAAAAGTCAAGTGGTTGACCCAAACAATCTCACTGACACTGAGCCGGAGGATCTGATTGGTTGTTTGTCCAGACACTGGACCATGCTCCACCATCACTGGTTCTGACTGAGTCCAGTACCCATCAGACCACGTCTGGGAGAGAGGAGTTTCCAAAACTAGAAACTGGAGGCATTTTAACCCTGGTTTACACATCACTCATCGAATCCATCATTACATCAATATCTCACCCTGGTACGGCTCGCTCTCCATCAAACACAAAACAAAACTCTCCCGTATCGTCAAACAGGCAAAATCATTGGTTCACCACAAACACAGATCTGTACAACCACTCTGTGATCCGGAAAGCCACCCTGATCACAGAGGACTCCTCTCACCCCCGCCATCATCTTCTCACCCCTTCATCACTCCTCTCACCCCCTCCATCATCTTCTCACCCCTCCGTCACTCCTCTCACCCCCTCCATCATCTTCTCACCCCCTCCATCACTCTTCAGACCCCTCCATCACTCATCTCACCCCTCCATCACTCCTCTCACCCCCTCCATCACTCTTCAGACCCCTCCATCACTTGTCTCACCCCTCCATCAAACTTCTCACCCCCTCCATCTGTCTTCTCTCCCCTCCATCACTCTTCTCACTCCTCCATCACTCTTCTCACACTTCCATCATTCCTCTGACCCCTTCATCACTCTTCTCACCCCACCTTCATTTCTCTCACCCCTTCCACCACTCCTCTCACCCCCTCCATTGCTCTTCTCACCCCTCCATCACTCCTCTCACTCCCTCCATAACTCCTCTCACCCTCTCCTTCACTCCTCTAAACCTCTTCATTTCACCCACCCCCTCAATCACTCCACTCACCCCTCCCATCACTCCTCACCCCCTCAATCACTCCTTCCAATTACTCCCATCAGGTAGACTCTTCAAAGTCCCTCTGGCCTGTAAAAACATCTACAAAAAATACTTCATCACAATGCAATAGCTACTCTAAACCAAATGAAATAAGAAACTGGACTGTACATATATTCTTTTTTAAATCGACGACTGTTTACTGTTTTCATTTAACATTTCCTTTATGTCCATACTTGTGTCTTATTTTTAAAATATGTATTGTATTTTGTTATTGGGGCCTTGTCAAGGTCTGTCTGTCTGTCTGTCTGTCTATCTATCTATCTATCTATCTATCTATCTATCTATCTATCTATCTATCTATCTATCTATCTATCCATCCATCTAGTACGGTTCTTCTTTCATATATTGATCTGGTTTTACTATACTTTATGTCTCTGATAAAGATTATGAAACCCACACAGACCTCTTGTCCTAAAAATAATTAGAAGCTCTTCCAACAGTCCAGTCTGTTGTTACACTTCAGGATTATTTATAATCATAAGTCATTCATTCTGCCATACTTTATGTAAGTTTTATTTTAAATGTTCTGATTGATCGCTTCATTAAAACTTCTGATTCCGAGTGATAAAATTACTCTTCATCTGATCTGGTCTTATTCTTCCTAAAAAAAACATCTTTAATTTAATTTTAAAATGTTATAAATACCTCGTTTATGATATGAACCTTCCCTCTTGTTGAGACATGAGAGACTCTATTGCTCAACATAACATCATTCGCTGTAGAAGTTTTCTTTTAGGTCAGATATATTTCTTTGTGGTTCAGTTATTACTTACTCTGGTCTGCCCTCTGGTGGATGGTCATGGTTATTGCAATAGAATCATGTCTGCTGCTGGTCTTTCTTACTGTTTTTTGTTTTTTTTGATCGTTTTTCTCTGTTTCTGGCCTCTTCTGGCTTTACTTGACCTTTAGCGCTGTAAATTGACCTCTTAAAAAAGTTGGGCAGTCTTAATTTGAGGTTTTATTTTTTTATAAACTGGTTCTTTCCAGGCTTCATGTTTACTATTTAATACCATTCTTTTAATCAAGCACAGTTTTGGAGCAAATCGTGGTATTCTGTGTTTTCCACTTTAATTGTAATAGTATGTACTATTGAACTCCTATTGGCACTGCATCTTCCAATGTTTATACTAAAATACCTCTCAGTTATAATCACATAGAGCTGTTGGTTATATTTCAAACTTGTTTCACTATTACAACCCTCGCATCCCTCAGCCTCCATCACCAGAGGCCGACACCTCCATCCACACCACCACCACCATCCACTGCCTCCAACCACACCACCACCACCACCATCCACTGCCCCATCCACACCACCACCAGGAGGAGGTCCAGCACTTGGCAGGAAGGTCCATTAGCAACAACCTGGACCTGAACACCAGCAAGACCAAGAAACTCAAGGTGGAGAGGGCGGAGCTTCAGGTTCCTTGGCATGCACATCTCTGCTGACCTCACCTGAACCAACAACACCTCCTACAGGTGAGGAGGAACAACAAACTTAAAGCAGGCTCCCCTATCTCAACCCCTGCTGGTGAACTTCTACAGAAGCTCCATGGAGGCTCCTGACCTCCTGCTGCAGGTGGAGAGGCTACCGACCTCCTCCTGCAGGTGGAGGCAGGAGGAGAGCCATTGCTCACAGCAGTGGAATGTGATCTGTTATTGTTCAGCAGGATCATGTAACGTGAGCCTGACCTCTGATTGGCTGCCGACTCAGGGAGGTTCTCTTTTGTTCAGAACCTGCAGAGTGAGAACGTTCAGGTAGTTCCTGTCAGTGTTTCCTCCACCTGGTGTTTAAAGACTGTTGAGTCTCTGCTTGTTGGTGGAGCAGAGAAACTCCAGCTGCTGTGAGCAGCTCTAGTCTCTGTTTGTCTTGTTCAATCACAGTTCTGGAGGTACCGAGGTCCAAACGAAAGCTCAGAGGGGACAGGGCCTTTTCTGTTGCAGCCCCTCTGTTGTGGAATGAGCTACCACTGCCCGTCAGACAATCCTCCTCACTGTCCACTTTTAAAACTAATCTTAAAACCCACTTTTATTCCTTGGCTTTTAACCATGTTTGAGACTCTTTCCCTGGTTTTATTGTTGCCAATCTATTGTTTGTTTATTGTATTTCACTGTTTTTACTCTTTACTGTACTTTTTTATTTTACTCTTTTATTGGAAAGCACTTTGGCCTCAGCCACAACTGTTTTAAAGTGCTGTATAAATAAAGCTGACTTGACTTGACTTGACTTGACTTGACTTGACAGTCTCTGTCCAGAGGACGACTGGAACGGGACCTTACGATAAACACAGTCTCTTCCTGGAATCTGATCAGGCTCCTCCTATGAAGTCACAGTCTCCTCCCTCAGAACCCGACTTGATGATAAACAGAGTCTCTTCCTGGTTGACTGACTATAATCTGAGCTCCTCCCAAGAACCTGATCCCTCAGTAGTTTTCCACTCGGTCTCAGTCTCCAACGTTCCAGAACCCTCCAGAAATGAAGGTGTTGTTCTTCTTCCTGCTGAGCTGCTGGACGACTGTGCTCTCTGTGTCTGCAGGTGAGTGACAGCTCCTCTTCTCTCTTTTAAACTCACTTTGTAGAAATTGATCAGTGTTTAACCTTTTCAGGAAAATTATTATATGTCATTGAAGGATTCTGCTCAAATGTTTTTTGTATCTGTGCTTGTCCTTGTACAAGCCTTATCTACAGAGTAACTTTGCTCCAGCTGCACCCACATTGGTGGGAACAAGATATGGTTCTCACCCTCCTCGAGACTCTGTGAACCTACAGTAAAATTCCATGACCTCATTGTATTCTTACCCCTCCCTTCTGTTTCCTTAAAAGCTCTGCCCACGGTACACACACTCAGGCAGTTTCACATGTGATTTTGCATTGTAAATGGTAAATGGACTAACTTTTGTAGTGCTTTTTAGCTGAGAGCAGCCCCCAAAGCGCTTTACATAGCTCATCACATTCACACACACATTCACACACCATTGGAGGCTGCAGCCATGCAAGGCGTTGTCACTCCAATGAGGCAGTTTGGGGTTCAGTGTCTTGCCCAAGGACACTTTGGCATGTAGGCAGGGAGAGATGGGAATCGAACCTGCAACCTTCCGATTGGGAGACGACCGCTCTACCAACCGAGATATGCCGCCCCAGATTGTGTCTTTTGAAGCTTCAATAAAAACTCTTGACAGAAAAACTCTGTTCAACAAACTTTATTCCAAAAGCAGCACCTTAAGAAATCCATGACAAAGTAATAAATGAAGTCGTTTTGTCGAGAAAAATTCCCTTCAGCAAACTGCTCCTCCTGAATTAAAACCTGAAACCTGGATTAATAACCAAACTCTTCACCACCACTCTAAATGACAGTTTCAGTAGGACTGCAGAGTGGAACCCCTGTTAGGAACGGATATAAACACATCCTAGAACATCTCAGCAGGTAGTTAATGGTGAACCAAAACAATCATACATTTACATAGAATAAGCGTCTTGCAGAGTTACAATCTCTCAAAAGTCAAACAGTGACTCCAGTCTCACGTTCTCACCGTCTGTCGCTGTGCTTCCCACCTGCTTCATCCTCTCTGTTCTTGTCTCTGATTGGCTGCTGGAGAAGTGAAGAGTCTCACCTGAACCTGTTGACCTCTGACCTGTTTCATCTCAGGTTCATCAAACCTAAACATCACTGCTGATGAAGGAGAGAACGTCACTCTGTCATGTGAAGCTCCAGACAAGAGCAACAAGAACATCTTACTTGTAGAGTGGACCAGAACGGACTTGGAGAAGAACCAGTATGTTCTTTTGTACCGAAACAAACAAATTGTTTCAGACTCCCAGCTTCCTTCTTACAAGAACCGAGTGGACCTGAAGGACGAACCGCTGAATGGAGACCCGAGTCTGATCCTGAAGAACGTGACTTTCAATGACCGTGGGACATACAAGTGTTTCGTCGTCCAGAGAAGAAGAGAGACCAGAACAAAGAGATCTTTAAACATTGAATCTGAGAGCTTCATCGTCCTCTCAGTGAATTCTCCAGGTGTTGTTGAAGCAGCTGCAGGTTTGTTGGATCACAGTTGGTCGTTGGTGAGAGTTTGTAGAAAGTCTGAGTCATGTGATCAGAGTCTGACAGCAGCTCTTCATCATGCTCTTCCTCTCTTTTTGACTGCAGGTCCCTCAGGTCTTGGAGAGGATGGAGGGAAGGAAGAGGGAGGTGGTAGAAGACATGATGGTCTGACTGGAGCAACTCTGACTGTTGGTTTTTTTGGTAGTGTTTTGGCTGCTGTGACATTACTGATGAAGAAGAAGTCAGACCTTCCTCCTCCTGGTTCTGGTTCTGGTCCACGACATGATAAACTGTTGGACCCTGAGACACCATCTGAGGTCTCATGACTCTTGTTCCTCCATCATGGACACTCTTCCTCCTCCTCCTCCTTAATGTTTTCCTCTCCAGCAGCTGTCACCTTGTCGTGGTGGGGAGGCTTGTGTGCTCAGAGGTCAGAGGTCACTGTCAACAACCTGATCCAGAGACAGACTAAGACCGTTTTCCAATACCCATACTCGTCCATACTTGTGCTCTCGTGTACTCGTACAACGTCATCAGTGGGAGACCAAGTACTGTTCCAATTCTTAGGCCGTTTCTCACCAAGTACACATGGAATACCCGGATGTATCCTCGCTCCGCCCACTTTTTCGAGGATGCATCGACACGGACCTGTGCAGACTTGGGAAGCCAATTTACCCATAATGCATTTGGCAAGAGAAGCCGGAGGAGAAAACATACAACTGTGAGTGAAAAATCTGAAATATGAGCGTCATTGTTTAACAGAGTGTATTTTTAAGAGTGTTTTAGGCAAGAATATAGTTGTTTAAAATGTTGTTATGACGTTGATATTTCAAGATCATGTTTTCTTAAACATTTGTTCTGGCATTTTCGGAGATTGTGGATCCAGACTGAGACGAGGCTGGCTGTGATTCTCCACTGTGGTTAAACATGAGATCTAAATGTATTAGTGTCGTTCTGTTTTCAGGACTAGGTGAAACAATCCCAATTAAACAACCCAGGGTCCCGAGTGTGCCCCCCTCTGCTTTCAACCCTTACGTGCTGAGGGTGTTGGTGGCAGTTTAGGTAGTGTCTCGCCTCTTCATCCACAGCCATCGACTTGCTTCTTCTGCTGCACCTGAGAGGGCTTTGATGGTTTGGCGTAGGGTTTGGCCTTGGATTCCCAAATCCTTAAGCAGTCTGATGGTTGACTTGCCAATGAAGCCTCTGCAGCCGACTTCCACTGGACAAACCTTGGCCTTCCATCCGCGTTGTTCAGCATCGGCTGCCAGCTCCATGTACTTAAGGCTCTTGCGTTCAAATGCCACCTCCACAGCAGCCTCCCAGGGAACAGTAAGCTCTATGATGTACACGGTGTGGAGTGAGGAGGACCAGAGCACAAGGTCTGGTCTGAGATTTGTTGTGGCTATCTCAGAAGGAAAGCAGAGCCTTTGGTTCAGATCTGCAGCCAACTTCCAGTCGCGAGCCCCACTGAGCTGGCCAGTGTTGTATAGGCTTTGACTGGCTTTGCACCTTCTCGGATGAACTTCCTTGCAGAAGTAGGATGGAATGATGGAGAAGGCAAGGCATTGATCTTTACCCGCCTTGTATCCAAGGCAGCTGCTAGGAACTTCAGGACGTGGTTGTGCCGCCAGGTGAAATGGGCTTGTGACAGGCTTGTCTTGCAGCCAACCAGAATATGTTTAAGGTTTGCGGGAGATGGACAGAGGGGGCACGTGGGGTCTTGTCCGTACCATTGGTTGAGGTTAGAGGGGGAAGGTAGGACATCATACGTGGCACGTAAGATGAAGCTGATGTGAAATGCTTCCATGCCCATCATCTCCCTCCAAGACAACTTTCTCCTCTCGACTCCCTTACATCTCACCCACTGTCCTTGCTTGGCTTGTGATACAGCTTTTGCATACCTCGTTGCCTGCTCGTGCTGACGCACCTCCTTGACGACCAGCTGTCGTCGCTGAGCTGGAGCTGCCCTATGCCATGATGGTCTGCTCTCTCCAAGGCTGAGACCTCCTCTCCCCTGCTACACAAGGCCGACGATGTCTCTGTATCTGAGGTCTGACTTTGCCTGCTGTGTAGCATCGGCTGGGGTCCATTTCCTTCCGGTCTTCAGGGTAGGAGCTGCTTGGGCAACGCATGGATCACGGGACTCTGTTATCGTCATTTCCAGCCTAACTTTAGAGCACTTGAACTCCTCTGCAAGGCTGGAAATAGGAAGCTCCAGAATGCCTCTTCCGTACAGTCCAATGTTGCTAAAACATTTGGGGAGTCCCAGCCACTTCCTGGCAAATGAGCTGACCAACCTCTCCAGTTTCTCTACCTTTGAGATTGGGACCTCATAGATGGTAAGAGGCTACATCAGCCTGGGTATTAGCCCAAACTGAAGACACCACAGCTTCAGTCTGCCAGGGAGCATGGTCTTATTGATAATCTAAAGGCCACATATGGTGTCCTGCCTGAGCTGGTCCACTTGCTGTGTGTCCTTGAGAGTGGCATGGTACCAACATCCAAGACTCTTGACTGGCTTCTCTGACACTGTTGGTATTGACTCCTCACCCACGTAGAATCAATGTTGCGTCAGCTTCCCTTTGACGACTGAGATGCTCCTGGACTTGCTCGGCTTTATTTCCATGCGGGCCCACTGGATGTTCTCTTTTCAGCATGTTCAGCAGCTGCCCAGCACACGCCTTGGTTGTGGTGAGGATGGTCATATCGTCCACGAAAGCCCTGGCCCAGTGCAGTTCTGTCACAACGCCACGGCCCCAAGAACCTTCTCCATCCCTGTGCCTTTTTTTCCAGGAAGCTGTCTCCGGCTGAGTGTAATTATGACGTGGGAAATCGGGAACTCCTCGCCATCAAACTAGCCCTGGAGGAATGGAGGCACTGGCTGGAGGGAACCTCAACCCCCTTCGTGGTTTGGACGGACCACAAGAACCTGGCCTATGTCCAGGACGCAAAACGGCTCAACGCCCGCCAGGCCAGGTGGTCCCTGTTCTTCAGCAGGTTCAGGTTCACCCTGACTTACTGCCCTGGTTCGAAGAACCTAAAGCCAGACGCCCTCTCTCGCCTGTTCCCTCCCACCGAGGTGGACAAGCATCCTGAACCGATACTACCAGCTTCTCTGGTGGTGGGAATCCTCCATTGGGACATCAAGGATAAAGTACGCCGGGCCCACCAGGAGGAGGCCGATCCAGGTACGGGTCCTGCAAATCATCTTTTTGTCCCCAGCTCTTTTCGGTCCCAGGTGCTGCAGTGGGATCACGACTCTCGACTGTCGGGTCACCCACGAGCCCACCGCACGCCGGCATTAGTTTGGCGCAGGTTCTGGTGGCCCTCTCTCCTACCTATCTAAGTCCGAGCCTGTCCCATTTGCGCCCGTAGCAAATCCTCAAACCAACCTCCCGCTGGCCTCCTGCATCCCTTGCCGATTCCTTCCCAGCCATGGTCTCACATCGGAGTGGACTTCGTTACAGGTTTGCCCCCCTCTCGGGGAAATTCGGTGATTCTCACAATCATTGACCGTTTTTCCAAAGCTGCCCACTTTGTCGCCCTACCCAAGTTACTATCGGCCTTGGAGACTGCTCGCATTCTGGTGGACCAAGTTTTCCATCTCCACGACCTCCCCTCAGATATAGTCTCCCCGACCGGGGTCCTCAGTTCGTGTCCCAGGTCTGGAGCTGTTCGCCAAGGCGTTGGGCGCCACAGTCAGC